>NC_142357.1:43697185-43884685 GCF_059441175.1 Urocampus carinirostris | reverse complement strand
ATACTTCAAACATACTACTACAGAAATATATTGCAACAAAAATACAACTCCAGTCATGTTACGAAACTGCTAAATACTACAAAAATACTACTATGAAAATACAACAGAAATACTACAAAAATACAACAACAGTAATATTACAAATCTGTAAATAAATACTATAAAAATACTAATACAGAAACACTACAAAATATTGCTTTAAAATACTTCAAACCTACTACTACAGAAATATAGCAACAAAAATACAACTCCTGTCATGTTACAAAACAAGAAATACTACAAAAATACTACGATGAAAATACAACAGAAACACTACAAAAACACAACAACAAGTCATATTACAAAACTGCTGGATAAATACTACAAAAATACTAATATTGAAATACTACAGAAATACTACAAAAAACACTGCTTCGAAAATACTTCAAACATACTACTACAGAAATATATTGCAACAAAAATACAACTCCAGTCATGTTACGAAACTGCTAAATACTACAAAAATACTACTATGAAAATACAACAGAAATACTACAAAAATACAACAACAGTAATATTACAAATCTGTAAATAAATACTACAAAAATACTAATACAGAAACACTACAAAATATTGCTTTGAAAATACTTCAAACATACTACTACTGAAATATAGCAACAAAAATACAACTCCTGTCATGTTACAAAACAATAAATACCACAAAAATACTACGATGAAAATACAACAGAAACACTACAAAAACACAACATCAGTAGTATTCCAAAACTGCTAAATAAATACTACAAAAATACTAATATGGATTACCTACAAAAAAATATTGCTTTAAAAATACTTGAAACGTACTACTACAGAAATATTGCAAAAGTACAACTACAGTCATATTACAAAACTGCAAAATAAATACTCCAAAAATACATCTATAAAAATACTACAAAAATACAACAACAGTAATATTCCAAAACTGCAAAATAAATACCACAAAAAATACTGCTTTAAAAATACTTCAAACGTACTACTAGAGAAATATATTGCAACAAAAACACAACAAATACAACTCCAGTTATATTACAAAACGGCTAATACTCCAAAAATACTACTATGAAAAGACAACAGAAATGCTACAAAAACACAACAGTAATATTCCAAAACTGCTAAATAAATACGACAAAAATACTAATATGGATTTTCAACAAAAAAAAACTGCTTTGAAAATACTTCAAACGTACTACTATAGAAATATTGCAACAAAAATACTTCAAAAATACAACTCCAGTCATATTACAAAATTGTTAAATAAATACTCCAAAAATACTACTATGAAAATACAACAGAAATACTAAAAGAATACAACAACAGTAATTTTACAAAACTGCTAAATAAATACTATAGAAATACTAATATGGATTTACTACAAAAAATACTGCTTTGACAATAATTCAAACGTACTACTACAGAAAAATTGCAACAAATATTAAACTCCAGAAATATTACAAAACTGCTAAATGAATACTCCAAAAATACTACTATGGAAATACAACAGAAATAGAACAATATTAATATTACAAAACTGCTAAATAAATACTCCAAAAATACTACTGTGGAAATACAACAGAAATAGAACAACATTAATATTACAACATTGCTAAATAAATACTACAAATATACTTATATGGAAACACTACAGACGATCTACAAAAATACTGCGTTGAAAATACTTCAAACCTACTACTACAGAAACATTGCAACAAAAATACTACAAAAATACAACTCCAGTCATGTTACAAAAACTCCTCAGTAAATACTGCAAAAATATTACTATGAAAGTACAACAGAAACACTACAAAAATACAACAACAGTAATATTACAAGACTGCTTAATAAATACTCCAAAAATATTACTATGAAAACACAACACAAATACTACAAAAAATACTGCTTTGAAAATACTTCAAATATACTACTACAGAAATATTGCAACAAAAATACTACAAAAATACAACTCCAGTCATGTTACGAAAATCCAAAAATACTACTATGAAAATACAACAGAAACGCTACAAAAATACACCAACATTAATATTCCAAAACTGCTAAATAAATATAACAAAAATACTAATATGGATTTACAACAAAAAATACTGCTTTGAAAATACTTCAAACGTACTACTACAGAAAGATTGCAACAAAAATACTGCAAAAATACAACAACAGTAATATTACAAAACTGCCAAATAATAACTACTAAAATACTAATATGGAAATACTACAGAAATACTACAAAAACACTGATTTAAAAATACTTCAAACCTTTTACTAAAGAAAAATTGCAACAAAAATACTTCAAAAACTCCAGTCATATTACAAAATTGCTACATAAATACTACAAAAAACTACTATGACATATTTTTTAGTTTATATTTTCTTTAATAATTTACTAGTTGTTTTTTGAGTAAAAAAAAAAACAATACGAATGACAAAATTAGTTAAAACAAGCAAAACAGAAGTACGCAGTAAAATTGGACACTAAATGCTTAGAATTATCCGCAAACGGCATATATAATTGTTGATGAACGGACGTTCCCTTTTTGCCATATTTCGTCTCTGCTTATATTTTGGGGCGACGCCCAACGACGTCCTCTCCATATATATGATTTTAAAGTATTCTTTATTTAAGCAGAAATACGCATTTAGTAGAAAAATCCAAATGAGCAAATATATTGTATATAATGTTATTGTATTTTATAGTTTAAGGACTATATTTCCTGTTTTATAACAAAAAGATAGTGAAATAAGAAAAATAATAATATTTTCTTTTTTCCAGTGTAAGTATAATCGAATAATTTTTGTGCGTACCAAAAGTAGAAACTCCATTTTGATTTATTAGACATTTTCTGCTCCTTCCTAAGGATTTTCTTAGAAACTGGGACACAAAGTCAACTCCTGCATTTTTTTTCTTTTTTTTATTTGTTATTTGGGACAAACACGGGTCCCTAGGGGGCGCCGGGTGACCCGGGAGCACCTGCGCCGTCGTAGGCCGGCCAATCAGAACGAAGGAAATAAATAAATGTCCCGCAGAGGAATCCATCCCTGTGGAAGCGGTTCAAGGTACCGTATACGAGCGAGGGAGGGGGCGGGGCTAATGAGAGAGAGGGGGGGTATTACTTTACATAGTGACCTTGGAGGCCGTCCTTTAATGATGACATCATTCAGTGTTGCCCTTGCTTGCCTGCCATTGGTTTTAGTTTATGAAGTGACCTCCGGCTCTCTTGCTTCTAGCGCTTTTTGTAGATAAGCGCTACGCCCCATTAAGATCGGCGTTTACTTCCTGTTTGAGCTAACGTTGCTAGCATATAACGCACCATTTTAACAGTAGAAGAAGAAATAGGCCATTTGGCTTCCCTACATAGAATGACCAAAGGACAGCCAATCGGCAAATTCTAATGTGGTATGTAGTATTTCTGCAGTATTACTGCAGGATTGTGGTAGTATTACTGTCATTTTGGTTGTAGTGTTTTGTATTCAATATTTTTGTAGTATTTCCATAGGATATAGCTGTAGAGATTTTGTAGTATTAGTGTAGTGGTATTTTTTTAGTATTTCTGTCCTGTTTTCAGTCGCAGTATTTTCAAAAGTATTTCTGCCGTAGCAGTATTTTTGCATTATAGTATTACTGTAATGGTGTTATTGTAGTATTTTTGTAGAAGAAAGTATTTTTATACGAGTATCTTTGTAAGGGTCCTGTGCACAAGCTTTATTACTCCATGTCTTTCTACGGCCCCATCCCCCCCTCTCTCTCTGTCTCTCTCTCTTTTCCATCCTTTTCTCCCACTCTGTCTGTCTCTCTCTCTCTCTCTTTTCTCCCACTCTGTCTGTCTCTCTCTCTCTCTCTTTTCTCCCACTCTGTCTGTCTCTCTCTCTCTCTCTTTTCTCCCACTCTGTCTGTCTCTCTCTCTCTCTCTTTTCTCCCACTCTGTCTGTCTCTCTCTCTCTCTCTCTTTTCTCCCACTCTGTCTGTCTCTCTCTCTCGCTCTTTTCTCCCACTCTGTCTGTCTCTCTCTCTCTCTCTTTTCTCCCACTCTGTCTGTCTCTCTCTCTCGCTCTTTTCTCCCACTCTGTCTGTCTCTCTCTCTCTCTCTTTTCTCCCACTCTGTCTGTCTCTCTCTCTCTCTTTTCTCCCACTCTGTCTTTCTCTCTCTCTCTCTCTTTTCTCCCACTCTGTCTGTCTCTCTCTCTCTCTTTTCTCCCACTCTGTCTGTCTCTCTCTCTCTCTTTTCTCCCACTCTGTCTTTCTCTCTCTCTCTCTCTTTTCTCCCACTCTGTCTGTCTCTCTCTCTCTCTTTTCTCCCACTCTGTCTGTCTCTCTCTCTCTCTCTTTTCTCCCACTCTGTCTGTCTCTCTCTCTCGCTCTTTTCTCCCACTCTGTCTGTCTCTCTCTCTCTCTCTTTTCTCCCACTCTGTCTGTCTCTCTCTCTCTCTCTTTTCTCCCACTCTGTCTGTCTCTCTCTCTCTCTTTTCTCCCACTGTCTTTCTCTCTCTCTCTTTTCTCCCACTCTGTCTGTCTCTCTCTCTCTCTTTCCTCCCACTCTGTCTGTCTCTCTCTCTCTCTTTTCTCCCACTCTGTCTGTCTCTCTCTCTCTCTCTCTCTTCCACCCTTTTCTCCCACTCTGTCTCTCTCTCTCTGTCTCTCTTTTCCACCCTTTTCTCCCACTCGGTCTCTCTCTCCAACTCTCTCTCTCACTCTGTCTTTCTCTCAATACATCCCTTTTTGTTGCCTCTCTCGCTCCCCCTGTCTATCTCTCTTTCTGCCTCTTTCTTTCTTCTGCCTCCCCCTCTGGCCATCTCTCTCCAGCTCCTCTCTCTTTCAGCTCCTGTCTTTCTCCCTTCATCTCTCTTTTATCTCTATCTATTACTCTATCTCTTTTGCCTGCCTCTTTCTCAACCCCGGTCTATCTCTTTCTGGCTCTCTTTTTTCCTTCTGCCTTTCTCCCTCTCTCGACACCCCCTTCTCAAACTGCCTGCACCTCCTCTCCCTGTCTACCTCTCTGTGTAGTTCTTTTGTCCCATCTGTCTGTCTAGTTCTCTTGTCCCGTCTGTCTGTCTGTCTGTCCAGTTCCCTTGTCCCGTTTGTCTGTCTGCCTGCCTGTCTAGATCTCTTGTCTGTCTGTCTGTCCGTCTAGTTCTCTTGTCCCGTCCGTCTGTCTGTCTAGTTCTCTTGTCCCTCTGTCTAGTTCTCTTGTCCCGTCTGTCTGTCTAGTTCTCTTGTTCCGTCTATCTGCCTGTCTAGTTATCTTGTCCCGTCTTTCTGTGTCTGTCTCATTCTCTTGTCTTTCTGTCCGTCTAGTTCTCTTCTCCCGTCTTTCTAGTTCTCTTGTCCCGTCTGTCTGTCCGTCCGTCTGTCCGTCCGTCTAGTTCTCTTGTCGCGTCTGTCTGTCTGTCTAGTTTTCTTGTCCCGTCCGTCCGTCTGTCTAGTTCTCTTGTCCCTCTGTCTGTCTAGTTCTCTTGTCCCGTCTTTCTGTCTGTCTGTCTAGTTCTCTTGTCCCTCTGTCCGTCTAGTTCTCTTCTCCCGTCTTTCTAGTTCTCTTGTCCCGTCTGTCCGTCCGTCTAGTTCTCTTGTCCCGTCTGTCCGTCCGTCTAGTTCTCTTTTCCCGTCTGTCTGTCCGTCTAGTTCTCTTGTCCCGTCTGTCCGTCTGTCTAGTTCTCTTGTCCCGTCTATCTGTCTGTCTAGTTCTCTTGTCCCGTCTTTCTGTCTGTCTGTCTAGTTCTCTTGTCCCTCTGTCCGTCTAGTTCTCTTCTCCCGTCTTTCTAGTTCTCTTGTCCCGTCTGTCCGTCTAGTCCTCTTGTCCCGTCTGTCTGTCCGTCTAGTTCTCTTGTCCCGTCTGTCTGTCCGTCTGGTTCTCTTGTCCAGTCTGTCCGTCTGTCTAGTTTTCTTGTCACGTCTGTCCGTCTGTCTAGTTTTCTTGTCACGTCTGTCTTTCTGTCTAGTTTTCTTGTCCCGTCGGTCTGTCTGTCTGTCTGTCCATCTAGTTATCTTGTCCCGTCTGTCTAGTTCTCTTGTCCCGTCTGTCTGTCTGTGTAGTTCTCCTGTCCCGTCTGTCTGTCTGTCTGGTTCTCTTGTTCCGTCTGTCTGTCTGTCTAGTTCTCTTGTTCCGTCTGTCTGTCTGTCTAGTTCTCTTGTTCCGTCTGTCTGTCCGTTTAGTTCTCTTGTCCCGTCTGTCTGTCCGTTTAGTTCTCTTGTCCCGTCCGTCTGTCCGTCTAGTTCTCTTGTCCCGTCTGTCTGTCCGTCTAGTTCTCTTGTCCCGTCTGTCTGTCCGTCTAGTTCTCTTGTCCCGTCTGTCTGTCCGTCTAGTTCTCTTGTCCCGTCTGTCTGTCCGTCTAGTTCTCCTGTCCCGTCTGGCCGTCTGTCTAGTTTTCTTGTCCCGTCTGTCTTTCTGTCTAGTTTTCTTGTCCCGTCTGTCTGTCCGTCCGTCTAGTTATCTTGTCCCGTCTGTCTGTCCGTCCGTCTAGTTATCTTGTCCCGTCTGTCTGTCCATCTAGTTCTCTTGTCCCGTCTGTCTGGTTGTCTGTCTGTCTGGTCCCATTCTTCCAAATCCCTCTAAAACATTTGCCAATAATTTACATTTGTAAGTCACTCTATGCCCTTATATCGGGCATCATATTTTAGTGGTTGACTGAGCCTATTTTTACCCTACTGCTAGTAATGACAACCCGGTTATAACATGATGATAACATAGTACGGACATTAGTCACTGGTAGCCCTTAGCGTTAACCATTAAGAGAAAAGGTGCCAATCTGCGTCATTTTCAGCGCAGGGCTCCAAATATTAGAGCATCGTTTCCTAGAATACTCTTAAGCGTTCCATTTGCGAGGTCTTTATGCGATGATTACGATGATGCGCTTTATTCCGTCCTCCCCCTCTCGCAATGTTGCTTTATTGGACAATAGAAGAGGCTATTCATGACCAAATTGGCAGCAGCAGCAAAGATACTTCAAGCAAAGAGTGCTTTGCTGCGCGCGAGTGGATACGATGTACGCCAGCTCGTATAAAAGGACCGTAATAAGTTCGTTCGGACGCCGGAGCGACTAGGAGATTCCTGGCCTGCTGGGGAGAACGAAGGAAATCTGCTTCGGACTTACACCAAATAAAAGAAGTGTCTTTTGAATCTCCTGGCAAGATCTAGAAGGTCACCACCGAAAAGTTGCAATCGTAGAATATCTCCAAACCAACTCAGATCAAAGTCAGGGGTAGACGTGTGAACTTATATACTATTTTATATAGTGTTTTATCTTATTTATACTCAGATATACTTGTCCTAAGTTGGACTTCAGCCTTTGAGTGCGAACTCTGACAGAAGGGTGTCGTAAACCGCGTTTTACGTTAGAATGTGCCTTTTTATCCATTCTGCGCAGATAACAATGACTTATCACCTCTCCTGGGGAGTTGGAGTGGGTGTCTTGCCCCCCTCTTCCCGTTCTTCAAAGGAGCACGGGGAAGTCTGCATCGGCAACAGCGTGGACCAATCGGCAGCCGCTTGGTCATGGGGCGTGAACATTTCATCGCCATGTGTTATAACCTGGGAGAACCCTGGAGCCCCCGCGTCTCCTGCACACAATTGTAATTTGGCACGGCGGAAAGATCTGATTTGTTCAACTCTTTGATTAAGCTAAATAAATTAACATGTGGACTATTCTCGTCGCCTGGCGCATCTTCCTCGACTTCTGAATATGCTCCAACTGTAGGGCTTTAGACAAGACACGAAGTGTTTCTGGAGTCAGATTTCAGTCTAATAAATGTTAGAACCTATCACATGATTTAAAATAAAGGTCGAACTAGTAGCTTTGAGGAAGAGAGGAAGAAAGAGGTATAAAAAGTGAAAAAAAGTGAAGAGAAGGAGAGAGAGGTGAAAAGACAGCGAAAAAAGGAGACGGAGTAAAAGAGAGCAAGGGAAAAGTTAAAAAAAGAAAGAAAACAGAATTAGTTCATTTTATATTTTGTTTTGTAGTATTACTGTTATAATATATTTGTTTGTATTGTCTGTGGTAGTTTTGTAGTAATAATTTAGTTTTACTGTTGTAGTATTTTGAAGTAGAATATGTGTAGTATTACTGTGACATGATTTTTTTGTATTAATTGGAAGTATTACAGTAGTATACATTTTGTAGTATTTCCATAATATTATTTTTGTAGCATTTTTAGTAGTATTACTTTTAAGGTGTATTTGTAGTTTTTCTGTAGTAGGATTTTAGTATTTTTGTAGTATGATTTGTGTAGGAAGACTGTAGTATGTGTAGTATGATTTTTTTGGTAGTATTTCCATAGTATTATTTTTGTAGGTTTTTTGTGTGTTACTGTAGTTGTTTATTCAAAATATTTCTGGTGTGGGATTTTAGTATCTCTGTAGTATGCTCTTGGTAGTATCTCCATAGTATTATTTGAGCATTATTTTTAGTAGTATTACTGTTAAGGTGTATTTGCAGTTTTTCTGTAGTATGATTTTAGTAGTTTTGTAGAATGATTTTTTGTAGTATTTCCATAATATTATTTTGTAGTATTTTTGGAAGGGGTTTTTGTGTTACTGTAGTTGTTTATTTAAAATATTTCTGGTGTAGGATTTTAGTATCTCTGTAGTATGCTCTTGGTAGAATCTCCATAGTATTATTTGAGTAGTATTTTTAGTAGTATTACTGTTAAGGTATATTTGCAGTTTTTCTGTAGTAGGGTTTTAGTATTTTTGTAGTATGATTTTTGTAGGATGACTGTAGTATGATTTTTTGTAGTATTTCCATAGTATTATTTTTGTAGTATTTTTGGAGGTTTTTTTGTGTTACTGTAGTTTTTTATTCCAAATATTTTTGGTGTGGGATTTTAGCATCTCTGTAGTATGTTTTTGCGGTGCAGATAATGGGTGGCTTTTGTACAGCGTTTTTTTTTTTTTCTTCTTATTTGGGAGTTTTTTGTATTGAAGGTACAGTTCAAAATGATTGAGCGCCTCCAATTCGTCCTACGCTTAATGCACTACTCTCCGGTCTCCCGAAATCCAGAATCAAGAGTCTTCAGCTGGTACAAAATGCTTCAGCCAGGCTTTTAACTAGGACAAAAAAGTTTGATCACATTGTGCCGATTTTAGCTAACCTGCATTGGCTCCCTGTTAGCCTAAGATGTGATTTGAAGGTTCTGTTGGTAGTATACCAAATCATGCATGGACTTGCTCCCTCATATCTTTCAGATTTGATTTCCTCCTATGTTCCGGTCCGGAGCCTTCGCTCTGAAAACCCAAGAGTCAAGAAGAAATCCGAGAGTCTTTTCTATTGGGAGCCTTGGTGCTGTGGAATGCTCTTCCCCCTTAGATCCGATCTGCAACCTCAGTGGAAATGTTTTAATCTAAGCTTAAAACACACTACTACTCTATAGCATATGAATAACCTATATTTTTTTGTTGACAATATCTGTGTACTATGTGTACTTGCAAGATCCATTGCAGCCTGGTCATCCTGAAATGTGAGGTCCCTTCTCAAGGTTTCTTCATTTTCCTCATGTTGAGGTTTTTGAGTTTTTCCTTGCCCTCTTGTTGGTTTCAGATCAGGGGATGGTGTCATAATAGTCTGAAATAATAGTCTGTGCAATGACCTGTGCAGCCCTTTGAGACTCTTTGTGATTAAGAGTGTCACAAATAAAAAGGACTTGACATCTCAGGGTTTCTTCATTCACTTCATGTTTGAGGTTTTTGAGTTTTTCCTTGCCCTCATGTAGGTTATAGATCAGGGGTGGTGTCATAATAGTCTGTGGTTTGCAAAAATCTGGTCTGTGCAGCCCTTTGAGACTCTTTGTGATTAAGGGGCAGACAAATAAACAGGATTTGACTTCTCAAAGTTTCTTCATTTTCCTCATGTTGGGGTTTTTGAGTTTTTCCTTGCCCTCATGTAGGTTTTAGATCAGGGGATGGTGTTATAATAGTCTGTAGTTTGCAATAATCTGTGGTCTGTGCAGCCCTTTGAGACTCTTTGTGATTAAGGGCCAAACAAATAAACAGGACTTGTCTTGACAAGTGGTGAAAAAATAACAAGCAATATATGTATAATTTCAAGACAATAAATGACATTTTTTCACGGAGCATTTCCCTGACATGTATCCTATAGCAAGTTATATTGAAAAAGAAATCAATATTTTCTCAGACAAGATGCTATGTGGATAACGAGAAAAATCTGAAAAAAAAAACATATTTTTCTGCTGATGAATTGGTGCAGTAGTTCAGTTGGATTTCTTGCGATTGGCAGCGAAAGAGAATATATGCTGGCTTTGAGAAGAGTCAAAGCGAGCATTGTCTTATTTAATGCTGTTAGTTGGTTTCTTCTTCTATGATAAAATCAAGTAGCAGAACATGTCCTGACATTTTGTATTTGATCACTTTGGTAAAATGGAGAAAACATACTTTTTCTTGCAATAGCTTTCCCTTTCTTTGTTATTTTTTTTCTTTTTCTTCCTTTCTCTTTCTATTTCTCTTTCCCTTTCAATTTCTTTCCCTCGCTTTCAATTTCTTTCTCTTTCAATTTCTTTGTTTTTCTTTCAAATTCTTTCAATCTATTTCTTTTTCCCTTTCAATTTATTTCCCTCGCTTTCAATTTCTTTCTCTTTCAATTTCTTTGTTTTTCTTTCAAATTCTTTCTTTTTATTGGTCTTTAAAATTCATATTTTCTCCTTTCAAATCCTTTCTTTGTCTTTCTTTCAAATTATTTTTTCTTTCTTTCACTTTTATATTTTTCTTTCTCTTTCAATTTTTGTTTTTCTTTCAAATTCTTTCAATGTGTTTATTTTTCCCTTTCAACTTTTTCCCTCGCTTTCAATTTTTTTCTCTTTCAATGTCTTTCTCTTTCAATTTCTTTGTTTTTCTTTCAAATTATTTCTTTGTATAGGTCTTTAAAATTCAGACTTTCTCCTTTAAAATTCTTTATTTTTCTTTCTTTCACATTTTATTATTTCTTCCAAATTATTTTTTCTTCACTTTTATATTTTTCTTTCTCTTTCATTTTTTTAAATGTCTTTTTTCTCTTTCTTTCAATTTCATTTTCTTTCTTTTCCTCTGTCAATTTCTTTCTTTATTTTTCAATTACTTACTTTGTTTCTTTTCTTCAAATTCTCTCTTTCAAATGATGTCTTTCTCCTACCGTTTGTTTCATTTTTTTAGTTTTCTTTCAATTTCTTTCTTTATTTTTCAATTTCTTTCTTTGTTTCTCCTTCTTCAAATTTTCACTTTCAAATGATGTCTTTCTCCTACCGCTTGTTTCGATTTCTTTATTTTTCTTTCAATTTCTTTCCTAAAATTGGTCTTTAAAATTCATACTTTCTCCTTTAAATTTCTTTCTTTCACATTTTTTCTTTCTCCCGAATTCTTTTTTCTTTCTTTCACTTTTATATTTTTCTTTCTCTTTCAATTTTTTTCTTTAAATGTCTTTTTTCACTTTCTTTCAATGTCCCTTTCTTTCTTTTTCTCTTTCAATTTCTTTTATTTCTTTTTCAATTCCTTTCTTTGTTTCTGTTTTCTTCAAATTCTCTCTTTCAAATAATGTCTTTCTCCTACTGTTTGTTTCAATTCCTTTCTTTTTCTTTCAATTTATTTTCCTTTCAATTTTTTTTCTTTTTTTCAATTTCTTTCTTTGTTTCTCTTATCTTCAAATCCTCCCTTTCAAATGATGTCTTTCTCCTACAGTTTGTTTCAATTTCTTTAGTTTTCTTTCAATTCCTTTCTTGTTCAATTTAATTAATATCCTTTCAATTTTTCTTATTCTTTCCATTTATTTCTTGTTCAGATTATATTTTTTCAATTTCTTTTTTGTTCAATTTCTTTCTTTTTCTTTCAATTTTTTTCTAGTTCAATTTCTTTAATTTTCTTCCAATTTTTATTTCGTTTAATTTCTTTCTTTTTCTTTCAATTTCTTTCTTGTTCAATTTCTTTCTTTTTCTTTCCATTTTTCTTATTCTTTCAATTTCTTTCTTGTTCAGTTTCTATTTTTTTCAATTTCTTTCTAGTTCAATTTCTTTCTTGTTCAATTTCTTTCTTTTTCTTTCCATTTTTCTTATTCTTTCAATTTCTTTCTTGTTCAGTTTCTATTTCTTTCAATTTCTTTCTAGTTCAATTTCTTTAATTTTCTTCCAATTTTAATTTTGTTCAATTTCTTTCTTTTTCTTTCCATTTTTCTTATCCTTTCAATTTCTTTCTTGTTCAGTTTCTATTTCTTTCAATTTCTTTCTAGTTCAATTTCTTTAATTTCCTTCCAATTTTTATTTTGTTTAATTTCTTTCTTTTTCTTTCTTGTTCAATTTCTTTCTTTTTCTTTCCATTTTTCTTATTCTTTCCATTTATTTCTTGTTCAGTTTCTATTTCTTTCCATTTCTTTATTGTTCAATTTCTTTCTTTTTCTTTCAATATCTTTCTAGTTCAATGTCTTTAATTTTCTTTCAATTTTTTCTCATTTAATTTCTTTCAGTTTCTTTCATTCTCCCTCTTTTTTGCTGGTGTTTTTTTGCCCTCTGCGTTTGGAACGTGGGAGGTTCAACTCTCAAGTGGAAGATTTGTTGCGGAAAATTAGGATCCATTCGATAGATGTATGACATTTCTGACCCGAAGGTTTGCGGTTTATTCGAACCGCATGGAATACAGATCGGGACGATCGAGCATCGCACAAAAGCCGGGTGACCGATTTGTGTTTATACGTACGGGTTTTTATGTCACTCTCAAAGAAAGTTTGAATGTTTATAGAACGGGGGGTTAGGGTTTGTATAGGTGATGTCATTTTCGGAGAGTTTGATGTTTTTTATATCGTGTGCGGTCCATGGCGAGGCGGCGTGGGAATAGAAAGCAATATTTTTCGCTGTTTGACAGCGTTTGCCCGGGTCGTCATGTCTCTGTTCTGCATCTTCCTGCTCTCGTTATTTTCTCCTTTTCGGAGAGAGACATGAAACTATTGTATTTATTTATTCAGCCGGTATAAACCATAAACATGATATATATAAGAAATCATTTGACACGCTAACACTCAATAATGATAAAATACTAGATTTGAAGGAAGAAAAAGGATAGAGTAAAACGTATATTGTAGTGTATAATACAAGGTCATTATATAGAATAGTTTAAAAAGAAAGAGTATGTAAATAACAAGACTAGAGTAGAATAGGTCGGAGGAACGCCGTTAGCATAATAATTCTATACATAATAATTAATTCCCGTTGAAATTGCCACAAACGGATGGAAACGGAATGCATTTTTCATACCGAGCATGTTTGTCGGGTGTTGTATACATTTTCAAATCCGTTTCAAATTGATAACGTTGTGTCCACCCCCCTCTGCATCCACCTGTTACTCCACTGTGCCACTATAAGTCAAAATTCATTTTCCTTTGTATTTGTTTGTAATGTGAGTCATTCAAATTGCCACAAAGGGATAGACGCGGACTGAATTTTTTATACCGAGCGTATTTGACGGGTGCCGAATTCATTCTAAAATCTTTTTCAATTTGATAACGTGTCCACCCCCCTCTGCATCCACCTGTTACTCCACTGTGCCACAGTAAGTCAAAATTATTTTTTTCTTTGTATTTGTTTGTAATGTGAGTCATTCAAATTGCCACAAAGGGATAGACGCGGACTGGATTTTTTATACCGAGAGCATGTTTGTCGGGTGTTGTATACATTTTAAAATCCGTTTCGAATTGATAACGTTGTGTCCACCCCCCTCTGCATCCACCTGTTACTCCACTGTGCCACTGTAAGTCAAAATTCATTTTCCTTTGTATTTGTTTGTAATGTGAGTCATTCAAATTGCCACAAAGGGATAGACGCGGACTGAATTTTTCATACCGAGCGTATTTGACGGGTGCCGAATTCATTCTAAAATCTTTTTCAATTTGATAACGTGTCCACCCCCCTCTGCATCCACCTGTTACTCCACTGTGCCACAGTAAGTCAAAATTATTTTTTTCTTTGTATTTGTTTGCAATGTTAGTAATTGAAATTGCCACAAACGGATAGACGCGGACTGAATTTTTTTATACCGAGCGTATTTGACGGGTGCCGAATACATTTTAAAATCTTTTTCAATTTGTTAACGTTGTGTCCACCCCCCTCTGCATCCACCTGTTACTCCACTGTGCCACTATAAGTCAAAATTCATTTTCCTTTGTATTTGTTTGTAATGTGAGTCATTCAAATTGCCACAAAGGGATAGACGCGGACTGAATTTTTTATACCGAGCGTATTTGACGGGTGCCGAATTCATTCTAAAATCTTTTTCAATTTGATAACGTGTCCACCCCCCTCTGCATCCACCTGTTACTCCACTGTGCCACAGTAAGTCAAAATTATTTTTTTCTTTGTATTTGTTTGCAATGTTAGTAATTGAAATTGCCACAAACGGATAGACGCGGACTGAATTTTTTTATACCGAGCGTATTTGACGGGTGCCGAATACATTTTAAAATCTTTTTCAATTTGTTAACGTTGTGTCCACCCCCCTATGCATCCACCTGTTACTCCACTGTGCCACTATAAGTCAAAATTCATTTTCCTTTGTATTTGTTTGTAATGTGAGTCATTCAAATTGCCACAAAGGGATAGACGCGGACTGAATTTTTTATACCGAGCGTATTTGACGGGTGCCGAATTCATTCTAAAATCTTTTTCAATTTGATAACGTGTCCACCCCCCTCTGCATCCACCTGTTACTCCACTGTGCCACAGTAAGTCAAAATTATTTTTTTCTTTGTATTTGTTTGCAATGTTAGTAATTGAAATTGCCACAAACAGATAGACGCGGACTGAATTTTTCATACCGAGCATGTATGTCGGGTGTTGTATACATTTTAAAATCCGTTTCAATTTGATAACGTTGTGTCCACCCTCCTGTGCATCCACCTGTTACACCACTGTGCCACTGTAAGTCAAAATTATTTTTTTCTTTGTATTTGTTTGCAATGTTAGTAATTGAAATTGCCACAAACGGATAGACGCGGACTGAATTTTTTTATACCGAGCGTATTTGACGGGTGCCGAATACATTTTAAAATCTTTTTCAATTTGATAACGTTGTGTCCACCCCCCTCTGCATCCACCTGTTACTCCACTGTGCCACTGTAAGTAAAAATTCATTTTCCTTTATATTTGTTGGTAATGTTATTCAACCTTATGCATGTTTATTACACATAAGTAGTACTTACTCTATGCTATTCTAATAATTAAATGATTTCCTGGGAATTCAGAGCGTATTAGCATATGTTTCTATACCCCGCCATACAAAAATTGCTTTCAATTCCCACAAACGAATCAAAATGGAGCATGTTTTCTATAACGTATTTACAGGTGCCGAATACATTTTAATATCTGTTTCAATTTGATAATGTTGTGTCCACTCCCCCTCTGCATCCACCTGTTACTCCATTGTGCCATAGTAAGTCAAATTAATTTTCCTTTGTATTTGTTTGTAATGTTAGTCATTGAAATTGCCACAAACGGATAGACGCGGACTGAATTTTTCATACTGAGCGTATTTGACGGGTGGCGAATACATTTTAAAATCAGTTTCAATTTGATCACGTTGTTTCCACCCCCCTCTGCATCCACCTGTCACTCCATTGTGCCACAGTAAGTCAAAATTCATTTTCCTTTGTATGCTAGTAATCGAAATTGCCACAAACGGATAGACGCTGACTGCAATTTTTTTATACCGAGCGTATTTGACGGGTGCTGAATACTTTTTAAAATCTTTGTCTTTTCCACCCCCCTGTTACACCACTGTGCCACTGTAAGTCAAAATTCATTTTCCTTTATATTTGTTTGTAATGTTATTCAACCTTATGCATTTTTGTTACACATACTTAGTACTTTCTGTATGCTATTCTGTTATTTAAACCCCTTTAATGAGGGTACTCAAGTTTCAGAACTAAGGTTTCTGTCCCCCACCATACGGACATTATACTTGCATGCTAATAAAACGTGAACTCCCTTGAATTTACAGGTGCTTTAAATTCCCACAAACGAATCAAAATGGAGCATATGTTCTATAACGTATTTGATGGGTGCTGAATATTTTTTAAAATCTTTGTTTTTTCCACCCCCTGTGCATCCACCTGTTACTCCAATGTGCCACTGTACGTCAAAATGTATTTTCCTTTGTATTTATTTGCAATGTTAGCGATTGAAATTGCCACAAATAGATGGAAACGGACTGAATTTTTTTATACCGAGCGTGTTTGACGAGCGCCATAAGCCCAAAGCGAAGCCGTTGAGGGACAGAAGCGCTAATCGACTCTCGGCCTTATCAACGCTCTCCTTCAAATGCTTGCAGACAGGATGGCTAAAAGCTGTTCTTTTCACAAAGCCTCCCTCATTGCGCAACTTTACATTGTTGATGCCGCTCCACCGGTCACGCCTGGTGGCTAGCGGCGACGCCCGCCGAGACCCTAACCGATTCTTTCTTTTTTTTCCGGCCTGCTTTCTCATCGGATCGAGAAAAGCGCGAAAAAAAAGGGCCCCTCCTCGCCCACCCCTGGCGTGATTAATGGCACCTGTCCACCAGCTAGTTCACATTTGTCATATTGGATCACAATCAGGCCCGTGCGCCGGGATGTCGTGCTCCATTTGCGGGGGCCTTTCGTTCATTCAGAAAATCCTAGCCGAGAGGGGCCCCTGGGAATCGGCGAGGAGGATCTTAACACGCGAGCAAGGCGTCTGGATTTTGCAAAATGGAGAAGTGGTTAGGAATGAAGGCAAAACCTCAGCCCCAGAAGAAAGGTTCAAAAGAAGCAAACTAAAAGGATGACGCTACAAAAGGTAAAAGTACATTAAAGGCATCGTGGAAAGAGGAGTTCACGTGGTTTGTAGCAGACGCACAGAAAACACAAGAAAATAAATAAGTGGTTAGGATTCAACCCAAAACCTCAGCCCCAGAAGAGAGATTCAAAAGAAGCTAACTAAATGTATGACGCTACAAAACGAAAAAGTACATTAAAGGCATCGTGGAAGGAGGAGTTCACGTGGCTTGTAGCAGACGCACAGAAAACACAAGAAAAATGGATAAGTGGTTAGGAATCAAGCCAAAACCTCAGCCCCAGAAGAAAGGTTCAAAAGAAGCTAACTAAATGGATGACGCTACAAAACGTAAAAGTACATTAAAGGCATCGTGGAAAGAGGAGTTCACGTGGCTTGGAGCAGACGCACAGAAAACACAAGAAGAATAGATAAGTGGTTTGGAATCAAGCCAAAACTTCAGCCCCAGAAGAAAGATTTAAAAGAAGCAAACTAAAAGGATGACGCTACAAAACGTAAAAGTACATTATAGGCATCGTGGATGGAGGAGTTCACGTGGCTTGTAGCAGACGCACAGAAAACACAAGCCAGGAGAGAAAGTTTACCACGTGTTGTGAGTCATCATTTGATTCATATTTAGTTTCTTTTGTCTTTTATTAGCATATTTGTGATTGCAGTCATCCAAAAGTCAGTGAAAGTAATCCAGTTAAAGACCCCCTATCCAACCCTGCCTGTCATTGAACTTCAGCCTACCCGGTGAAAAATCTTCATTGCGCTCGATAAATGTAACTTGTATTTAATCGTATAAAATCTTTTATAGTAAAATGTAGAAAGTAACCCTACCCAACCTTGGATATAGATGGATATGGAGGTGGAGAGACATTTTTATATCAGGAACAAAGAAAGCATTGAACAATAGAGAGAATAGCACGACTCTTATCAGAAATAGGCGTCCGCGTTCAATTCCGTCCCCCGATCTTAATTACTCCCCGGCGAGACGCCTTCATCTTGATATTTACGATTGTCGAGTATCGACCGAAACCTGCTTGGGATTCTGCAGGGAGCGCCGTCCGTCCGTCCGTCCGTCCGTCCGACCGCCGCCATTATTCCATTAACAATTCGTCACCGACTTTGCATTGTGCTGACGGCGAAGACGATCCCGCTAAGCCGGGAATCGAGCCTCCAAATCCCCACCGTCCCCCCTGGCCCGTTTCCGTCCTCTCATCACTATTACTTATTCTCCGGAAATAATCAAATAACGGAGACGCCGCTTCCAGCCCGGTGACGACCTTCTCCGTACATTTTCCCGGCACTTCTATCTACCTGTTATAATCCCGCATAATGGAAACGGCCAATGTCACCTTGTTCGAGAGACGGACGATAAAAAAAAAGCCATTTAGTGGCGATCGCGTTTAATTAGAAGAGAGGATTGAAATCGCCGCGCGTTGGACACTCCGAGTGGACCGAAGGTGCAAGAACCCGGGCAGCGGGCCGCGTTTCCTGAACCGGTCTAAATCCTTCCGGCGAAAAGGGACGATAAGTCGGGACGCCGTCGCCTTCATTAACCGTGACCACCGTTTGGAATTTGAATGGTCCGATCGGGAAGGCGCGGACTTTCGAGATTAAAAATAAAATAAAACCTGAGGCAAGACAACAAGGAAACGCTCCAAGATAACTGGACAGAATTTCTAGTGGTGCTGTTGGCGTTGAAGGATTTTATACATTTGACTATAAAGGATTTTATACGATTGAATACAAGTTACATTTATTGAGTTTAATGCTGTAGTTATATACTGACTGTGCCTTTATTCAATGAGCAGCGAAAGTTCAGGGCACCCTGGTAGGAAATATTGTTTACAGGGTTGGGTAGGGTTACTTTAACTGGATTACTTTTGGATTACTCCAATAGCAAATATGCTAGTAAAAGAGAAAAGAAACTAAATATGAATAAAATGACTAAATTTTGTGCAGGCTTGGGAAGTAACGGAATACATGGAACAGCCAAAATGATGTTGGCAAGCTGTTTGGATGGATTTTCATTTTGTTTCTGTGGCATTTGATGTTCGTTTTGCCGGAGATCAAAGAGATCAAAGCCAGGAGAGAAAGCTTACCACGTGTTGGGAGTCATCATTTTATTCATATTTAGTTTCTTTTGTCTGTTATTAGCATATTTGGTATTGGAGTCATCCAAAAGTCATTAAAAGTAATCAAGTTAAAGTAACCCTACCCAACCCTGATTGTTTACAGGAATGGCAGGAAAGAACACGTAAGGCTGATAAGATTATCGGCACACCCAGACGCAGAAAGGCCCTGATGACGGAGGACGGCAGGCATTTGTTCTGAGAAACGCTCGGTGCTGGTTTGAGTTTTCCAGACATCACAGCGAGGTGGTGGAGCTGCCATTGGGCTTCATTGGCACACCCAAGGGAGGAGCCGGCACACTATCTTGCGGAAAGACGTTGGCCGAGAGAAGCAAGAGGACTAAAGAGAAGGCTTGCCAGAGACTCCAACGACACTAATTCGGCCATTTTTGATGGAGTACACTTAGTTAAGTTTTTAGGGAAAATAAATAAAAATAATAAATGTCGGCTTTTTTGTTCATCTTTTCCATCAAGAAACGAGTGCGTATAAATTGTTGGGTGAATGTAAGTTGTGTTTGGTTAATGGGGTCAGATAACTAATTCAAAAAATTTGGTAAACGCTACATTTTGATAGTTAAATCCCAACAGCGTCCTTAGGTCGTGATCTTCAGCTCTCGCTGGAGCGATTCGCAGCCGAGTGTGAAGCGGATCAGCACCTCTAAGTCCGAGACCATGGTACTCAGCCGGAAAAGGGTGGCTGCTCCCTCTGGGTTGGGGTTGAGATATTGCCTGAAGTGGAGGAGTTCAAGTATCTTGGGGTCTTGTTCACGAGTGAGGGTAGGATGGAACGGGAGATCGACAGAGGGGCGGTCAGTTATTATCTATTATCACCTATGGTCATGAACTGTGGGTTATGACCGAAAGAACACAATCCCGGATACAAGTGAGATTCCTCCGCAGGGTGTCCGGGTTCTCCTTTCGGAGCAGACCTTATTGCCTCGCACCAAAATATAAAAACAAGATGCAGGTAGATCTTGGCGGTAGAGGGAGAGAGCCGTTTATTTATCTTGTCGGAGTTCTCATTCGTCTAAGAGACAATCAGCTTTTTATATCCACAGACATCTCATGTTACTTAGCGCGTCCCCCTCGCGATGACGCACGTGTTTATCTAAAATGCACGCTACCGGACACAATGTTTTTCCCCAGAATGTTTTCGTCCGCTTTCGATTTCCCAAAGTTACACAATTTCCAAGAACATCATTGTGGTCGGCCTGACATCCAAATAACTGACTTGACCGCATGTTCCACGCCAAGCCGAATGTTATTCCTTGGCAGCCCAAGGCGATTAATAATAACATCCGCTGACGTTTACACTCGGGAGAAACAAGCCTGCAATTTCCCGTTTTAAACTAATGTGTTCTCCTTATGTCAAGCTTGACTCCAATAAACCACAACACTCGCTTAGAGATACAGTGAGAAGTTCAGTCATCTGGGAGGGACTCTGTGTAGAGCCACTGCTCCTCCGCATTGAGAGGAGCCAGTTGAGGTGGCTCGGGCATCTGATAAGGATGCCTCCTGGACGCCTCCCTCAGGACATTTTGGTCACTTTCCTACAGTAGCTCGACCTGTTGCCTTATAGATAGATAGATAGATAGATACTTTATTCATCCCCGAAGGGAAATTCACAACCTTATGTTAGATAGAAGGCGAGAGAGGGATATGGAAGAAGTGAGATGGATGGAAAGATAGAGAAAGCAAGAGCGAGGGCTGTGGAGTGATCGAGAGAGAGAGAGAGAGTAAGAGAGAGGAGGGATAGAGAGAAAGAGAAAGAAAAAGAGAAAAAGAAAAAAGGGAGGAAGAGAGAGATGTAGAGAGAAAAAGAGAAAGAGAGAGATGTAGAGATGTAGGGATGTAGAGAGAAAAAGAGAAAGAGATGTAGAGATGTAGAGAGAAAGAGAGAGAAAAAAAAGAGAGAGAAAGAGAAAGAGAGAGATGTGGGGAGATGTAGAGCGAGAGATGTGTAGAGCGAGAGATGTGTAGAGCGAGAGAGAGAGATGTGTAGAGAGAGGGAGAGAGAGATGTAGAGAGAGAGAGATGAAGAAAAATATAGATGGGGAGACAGAGAAGAATGTATGGAAGGAGAAAGATGTAGAAACTAGATTAAAGGAAGTAGATGAAGAAACGATTAAGGAGGAGCAAAGAGGTAGAGAAAGAAAAAGAGCAAGAGAAGGGGGTGGTGGAGTGATCGAGAGAGAGAGAGAGAGAGTAAGAGAGAGGATAGATAGAGAGAAAGAGAAAGAAAAAGAGAAAAAGAGAAAAAGAAAAAAGGGAGGAAGAGAGAGATGTAGAGAGAAAAAGAGAAAGAGAGAGATGTAGAGATGTAGGGATGTAGAGAGAAAAAGAGAAAGAGAGAGATGTAGAGATGTAGAGCGAAAGAGAGAGAAAAAAAGAGAGAGAAAGAGAAAGAAAGAGAAAGAGAGAGATGTGGGGAGATGTAGAGCGAGAGATGTGTAGAGCGAGAGATGTGTAGAGCGAGAGAGAGAGATGTGTAGAGAGAGGGAGAGAGAGATGTAGAGAGAGAGAGATGAAGAAAAATATAGATGGGGAGACAGAGAAGAATGTACGGAAGGAGAAAGATGTAGAAACTAGATTAAAGGAAGTAGATAAAGAAACAATTAAGGAGAAGCAAAGAGGTAGAGAAGGAAAAAGAGCAAGAGAAGGGGGTTGTGCAGAGAGGGAGATGATGAAAAAAAGTAGGGGGATGGGGATCTAGGGCGATAAAATGGGATGGGGAGAGACAATCAAAAGAGGGAGAGTGAAGGGGCAAAGAAAGAAATGGGAAGAGTAGTAGAAAAAGAGAAAACGGGGAGAGTGGGAGAAATAGGGAGAGATAGAAAGAGAGATCAATTCTTTCTTTCTATTACTTAATTTTTTTCAAGCATTGCGACTTCTTCAATCCCCTTCGTATCGCTTCCCTCCCCCTCCGGGATGGAAGTCGTCCACGAAGAAGAGCGAGAAGATCCCAGGAGGAACCGGAATGTTTGGATGACAAAAGTCCACATCGGGGTACAAACGCCGCTATTGACCACCGGAGCAGGAACAGGCTTCCCCCAAACCCCCACCCCCCTACAAAATGAGTAAGGAGCTGTCAAGGCCGGGGCCCCGAGGCCTTAATAGAGGGCCCTCCTCCCGTGCCGCCCCCTCCCGTGCGCCCCCCCGCTACTATCTCCCGGTGTGCATCTCGCCACCGGCGGACTTTGGGTAAAATCTTTTATTTTGGCGAGCCGAAGAAGAAGTCACCTTCATCCGGAGTCCTAGATTAAAGCGCCGATTCCGTTCTGACCCGCTTCATCAATTGTGTTCCCGCTCGCTCCCGTTTGACCGGAAAAAAGAAAAAAAAAAAAGACGGATAGAATTTGTACTTCAAACAAGAAAGATAAGGTAGGACGTGACGAAATAATGGAAAAATAATACAACGCGTCTGTGGAAATGGGGAACGGAGAGAGGGGGGTGATTGGTGGAGGGGAAAGATAGAGAGGATAGAGAGAAAAGGGAGAGAAAGTGATGGAGGTAGAGAAAGAGAGGGAGACTAGTAAAGGAGAAAGATAAAGACGATAGAGTGACGTAGGAGAGAAAAGGAGGGAGAGAAAGTGATGGAGGTAGAGAAAGAGGGAGACTAGTAAAGAAGAAAGATAAAGAGGATAGAGAGACGTAGGAGAGAAAAGGAGGGAGAGAAAGTGATGGAGGTAGAGAAAGAGGGAGACTGGTGAAGGGGAAAGATAGAGAGGATAAAGAGACCTAGATAGGAAAGAAAAGCAGGGAGAGAAAGTGATGGAAGGTAGAGAAAGAGAGGGATAGTGAGAGAAGGATAAAGATAATGAGAGAAGGATAAAGGGAGAGAGAGAGAGGACGGGAGAAAGAGAGAATAGGAGAGGTACAGTAGGAAAAGCGAAGAAGAGAAAGAAAGAGGCACTGAAAGAGAGAGAGAGATGGACAGATACATGGAGAACCACATTAAAGAGAGATGTAGAGAGAAAGAAAGAGAGGGAGAGAGAAAGAGATGTAGAGAGAAAGAGAAAGATGTAGAGTGAGAGAGAGAAAGAGAGAGAGATAGAGATAGAGAGAAAGAGAGACTTAGGGAGAGAGAGAGAGAGAGAGAGAGAGAGAGAGAGAGAGAGAGAGAGAGAGATGTAGAGAGAGAGAGAGAGAGAGAGAGAGAGAGAGAGAGATGTAGAGAGAGAGAGAGAGAGAGAGAGAGATGTAGAGAGAGAGAGAGAGAGAGAAAGAGAAAGAGAGACTTAGGGAGAGAGAGCAATGTAGAGAGAAAGAGAGCGATGTGGAGAGAGAGAGAGAGAGAGAGAGAGATGTAGTGAGAGAGAGATAGAGAAAAAGAGAAAGAGAGTAAGAGAGACTTAGGGAGAGAGAGCGATGTAGAGAGAGATGTAGAGAGAGAGATGTAGAGAGAGAGAGAGAGAGATGTAGAGAGAGAGAGAGAGAGAGATGTAGAGAGAGAGAGAGAGAGAGATGTAGAGAGAGAGAGAGAGAGAGAGAGAGAGAGAGAGAGAGAGAGAGAGAGAGAGAGAGAGATATGTAGAGAGAGAAAGAGAAAGAGAGACTTAGGGAGAGAGCAATGTAGAGAGAAAGAGAGTGATGTGGAGAGAGAGAGATGTAGAGTGAGAGAGAGAGAGATGTAGAGAGAGAGAGATGTAGAGAGAGAGAGAAAGAGAGAGAAAGAGAGAGAGAGATGAAGAAAAAGATATATGGGAGGGGGAGAAGAATGTACGGAAGGAAAGAGATGTAGAAACTAAATTAAAAGAAGTAGATAAAGAAACAAGTAAGGAGAAGCGGAGAGGTAGAGAAAGAAAAAGAGCAAGAGAATGGAGTGGTGGAGACAGGGAGGGAGAGAAGGAAAAAAGTAGGAGAACAAGAATATAGAATGATAAAATGGGAGAGAGAGAGACAAAGGAGGAAAAGAGGTCAAGAGAGAGAGTGAAGGGACAAAGAAAGAAATGGGACGAGAAAAAGAGAAAGCTCCATTTAAAAAAAACTGTACCACATAAGACACATCATCAATTACACACGGTCCCTTTAAGCAAGGGTACTTTGTATCACTACAGTAAACCCAAACGTAGATAACACTGGAGTAGGCCCTATTCATCTCGTAAACAAAAATTAAAAAAAAAAAAAAAAACCTGGTCAAGGCTTAGTCGGTCCTTACAGCAAAAGAGTCTTTCACCAGTGAGTGTAAAATACCACGTTACCACGGCAACACCGTCTCCACTTCATTCAAAGCACGAGCGTCCATGGAGGATGGAGAATAGATATATATATATTTTTTTTTTTTAAATGCGAGATTCCACAAAAACCATTCGGTCTAAAAGCGGACCTTGGAAACAACCATTATTCGAAAGAATGACTTCTTATATCTTATTTACTTTGATAATTTGTTCCAGGAGAGAAAAAAATCTTATATTGATTTGTGAGTACCAACTGTATAGGAGTGGAAAATGGATGCTTTATTTTCCTCCAGGTACGAGAAAAACACGTTTAAATACTGGTGTCAAGAATATTCTTTCGGGGCAACCTTTTCCAATTTGAAGTTTATTCGTTCTTATTGTCCCACAAAAAAAGTTAAACAATTACTAAAAAGGATTTTATACATTTGACTGTAAAGGATTTTATACGATTGACTACAAGTTACATGTATTCAGTTTAATGTAATAAAGATATTCACTGACTCTTCTTTGGTTCAGTATTTCTGGGAAAAAAAAAATATAGTGTTTTAAAGGATTTTATACATTTGACTAAAAATGATTTTATACAATTGACTACAAGTTGTTTCACCGGTTAATATATTTTCCTAGTCTTAAAGTCACGGAACCCACGGATGGAGTTTGACCTTGAGCGATTTGATGCTCTAGTTTCCTCCAGGTACGAGAAAAACACTAACACAAATACTGGTGTTAAGAATATTCTTTAGGGGCAACCTTTTCCAATTTTAAGTTTATTTGTTCTTATTGTCCCACAAAAAAAGAAAATGAGTTAAACAATTACTAAAAAGGATTTTATACATTTGACTATAAAGGATTTTATACATTTGACTATAAAGGATTTTATACATTTGACTATAAAGGATTTTATACATTTGACTATAAAGGATTTTATACGATTGACTACAAGTTACATGTATTCAGTTTAATGCAATCAAGATATTCACTGACTGTTCTTTAGTTCAATGTAAAAAAAAAGCTTTTTAAAGGATTTTATACATTTGACTATAAAGGATTTCATACAATTGACTACAAGTTACATGTATTCACTTTAATGTAATAAAGACATTTACTGACTGTTCTATAGTTCAGTATTTCTGGAAAAAAAAATTGCTTCTTAAAGGATTTTATACATTTGACTATAAAGGATTTTATACGATTGACTACAAGTTACATGTATTCAGTTTAATGTAAAAAAGATATTCACTGACTGTTCTTTAGTTCAGTATTTCTGGAAAAAAAAAATGCTTCTTAAAGAATTTTATACATTTGACTATAAAGGATTTTATACAATTGACTACAAGTTACATGTATTCACTTTAATGTAATAAAGACATTCACTGACTGTTCTTTAGTTCAGTATTTCTGGAAAAAATATGTAGCTTCTTAAAGGATTTTATACATTTAACTATAAAAGATGTTATACGATTGACTACAAGTTACATGTATTCACTTTAATGTAATAAAGATATTCACTGACTGTTCTTTAGTTCAGTATTTCTGGAAAAAAAATATAGCTTTTTAAAGGATTTTATACATTTGACTATAAAGGATTTTATACGATTGACTATAAAGGATTTTATACATTTGACTATAAAGGATTTTATACATTTGACTATAAAGGATTTTATACGATTGACTACAAGTTACATGTATTCAGTTTAATGCAATCAAGATATTCACTGACTGTTCTTTAGTTCAATGTAAAAAAAAAGCTTTTTAAAGGATTTTATACATTTGACTATAAAGGATTTCATACAATTGACTACAAGTTACATGTATTCACTTTAATGTAATAAAGACATTTACTGACTGTTCTATAGTTCAGTATTTCTGGAAAAAAAAATTGCTTCTTAAAGGATTTTATACATTTGACTATAAAGGATTTTATACGATTGACTACAAGTTACATGTATTCAGTTTAATGTAAAAAAGATATTCACTGACTGTTCTTTAGTTCAGTATTTCTGGAAAAAAAAAATGCTTCTTAAAGAATTTTATACATTTGACTATAAAGGATTTTATACAATTGACTACAAGTTACATGTATTCACTTTAATGTAATAAAGACATTCACTGACTGTTCTTTAGTTCAGTATTTCTGGAAAAAATATGTAGCTTCTTAAAGGATTTTATACATTTAACTATAAAAGATGTTATACGATTGACTACAAGTTACATGTATTCACTTTAATGTAATAAAGATATTCACTGACTGTTCTTTAGTTCAGTATTTCTGGAAAAAAAATATAGCTTTTTAAAGGATTTTATACATTTGACTATAAAGGATTTTATACGATTGACTATAAAGGATTTTATACATTTGACTATAAAGGATTTTATACATTTGACTATAAAGGATTTTATACATTTGACTATAAAGGATTTTATACGATTGACTACAAGTTACATGTATTCAGTTTAATGCAATCAAGATATTCACTGACTGTTCTTTAGTTCAATGTAAAAAAAAAGCTTTTTAAAGGATTTTATACATTTGACTATAAAGGATTTCATACAATTGACTACAAGTTACATGTATTCACTTTAATGTAATAAAGACATTTACTGACTGTTCTATAGTTCAGTATTTCTGGAAAAAAAAATTGCTTCTTAAAGGATTTTATACATTTGACTATAAAGGATTTTATACGATTGACTACAAGTTACATGTATTCAGTTTAATGTAAAAAAGATATTCACTGACTGTTCTTTAGTTCAGTATTTCTGGAAAAAAAAAATGCTTCTTAAAGAATTTTATACATTTGACTATAAAGGATTTTATACAATTGACTACAAGTTACATGTATTCACTTTAATGTAATAAAGACATTCACTGACTGTTCTTTAGTTCAGTATTTCTGGAAAAAATATGTAGCTTCTTAAAGGATTTTATACATTTAACTATAAAAGATGTTATACGATTGACTACAAGTTACATGTATTCACTTTAATGTAATAAAGATATTCACTGACTGTTCTTTAGTTCAGTATTTCTGGAAAAAAAATATAGCTTTTTAAAGGATTTTATACATTTGACTATAAAGGATTTTATACGATTGACTATAAAGGATTTTATACATTTGACTATAAAGGATTTTATACATTTGACTATAAAGGATTTTATACATTTGACTATAAAGGATTTTATACGATTGACTACAAGTTACATGTATTCAGTTTAATGCAATCAAGATATTCACTGACTGTTCTTTAGTTCAATGTAAAAAAAAAGCTTTTTAAAGGATTTTATACATTTGACTATAAAGGATTTCATACAATTGACTACAAGTTACATGTATTCACTTTAATGTAATAAAGACATTTACTGACTGTTCTATAGTTCAGTATTTCTGGAAAAAAAAATTGCTTCTTAAAGGATTTTATACATTTGACTATAAAGGATTTTATACGATTGACTACAAGTTACATGTATTCAGTTTAATGTAAAAAAGATATTCACTGACTGTTCTTTAGTTCAGTATTTCTGGAAAAAAAAAATGCTTCTTAAAGAATTTTATACATTTGACTATAAAGGATTTTATACAATTGACTACAAGTTACATGTATTCACTTTAATGTAATAAAGACATTCACTGACTGTTCTTTAGTTCAGTATTTCTGGAAAAAATATGTAGCTTCTTAAAGGATTTTATACATTTAACTATAAAAGATGTTATACGATTGACTACAAGTTACATGTATTCACTTTAATGTAATAAAGATATTCACTGACTGTTCTTTAGTTCAGTATTTCTGGAAAAAAAATATAGCTTTTTAAAGGATTTTATACATTTGACTATAAAGGATTTTATACGATTGACTATAAAGGATTTTATACATTTGACTATAAAGGATTTTATACATTTGACTATAAAGGATTTTATACATTTGACTATAAAGGATTTTATACGATTGACTACAAGTTACATGTATTCAGTTTAATGCAATCAAGATATTCACTGACTGTTCTTTAGTTCAATGTAAAAAAAAAGCTTTTTAAAGGATTTTATACATTTGACTATAAAGGATTTCATACAATTGACTACAAGTTACATGTATTCACTTTAATGTAATAAAGACATTTACTGACTGTTCTATAGTTCAGTATTTCTGGAAAAAAAAATTGCTTCTTAAAGGATTTTATACATTTGACTATAAAGGATTTTATACGATTGACTACAAGTTACATGTATTCAGTTTAATGTAAAAAAGATATTCACTGACTGTTCTTTAGTTCAGTATTTCTGGAAAAAAAAAATGCTTCTTAAAGAATTTTATACATTTGACTATAAAGGATTTTATACAATTGACTACAAGTTACATGTATTCACTTTAATGTAATAAAGACATTCACTGACTGTTCTTTAGTTCAGTATTTCTGGAAAAAATATGTAGCTTCTTAAAGGATTTTATACATTTAACTATAAAAGATGTTATACGATTGACTACAAGTTACATGTATTCACTTTAATGTAATAAAGATATTCACTGACTGTTCTTTAGTTCAGTATTTCTGGAAAAAAAATATAGCTTTTTAAAGGATTTTATACATTTGACTATAAAGGATTTTATACGATTGAATACAAGTTACATGTATTCAGTTTAATGCAATAAAGATATTCACTGACTGTTCTTTAGTTCAGTATTTCTGGAAAAAAAAATTGCTTCTTAAAGAATTTTATACATTTGACTATAAAGGATTTTATACGATTGACTACAAGTGTTTTCACCGGTTAATATATTTTCCTAATCTTAAAGTTGCGGCACCCACGGATGGAGTTCGACCTTGAGCGATTGAAGTTGATGCTTTATTTTCCTCCAGGTACGAGAAAAACACGTTCAAATATTGGTGTCAAGAGTATTCTATCAGGGCAACTTTTTGCAATTTTAAGTATATTCGTTCTTATTGTCCCACAAAAAAAGAAAAAGAGTTAAACAGTTACTTAGAATAAAAAAGCTCAGTGTTTCTGGAAAAAAAATATAGATTCTAAAAGGATTTTATACATTTGACTATAAAGGATTTTATACGATTGACTACATGATCCCCTTGGGCTGCCAAGGAATGACGTTCTTCTTTGCCAAATTCTTCTTGGCGGGGAACATGCGGTCGAGCCGACCCCATACAGTTCTTGGAAATTGTGAAAATCGAAAGAGGACAAAACATTCTGTCTGGTAGCGTGCATTTAAAGATAAACACGTGTGTCATGGCGAGGGGGATGGGTGAAAGTGATACGAGATGTCGTATTAGGATATATAAAGCCAATTGTCCCTGAAGACGAATGAGACTTCTGTTTTTGTACGCTGATGAAGATAATGAAACGAGTTCTCCCTCTCACGCAGAGACTCCCTGCATCTTGTTGTTCATATTTTGGGGCATTTTGCTCAGGCTGTTCCACGATAAGGTCACGTCACAAGATCATCAGGACAGACCAAGATCATTCTCCAGGGCACAGGTGTCAAACAGGCGGCCCGCTAAGGGATTGAATCCGGCCCACGAGACAACACTCAGAGAAGCGCAAGAGAAAAACAAGCTGCAGGTTGAAATATGTCAACTTGATGTTGCCAAAGCCAGGTGCCTCGAACAAAGACACTGTACTTGTATTTATTTCTCTCTCTACACATCGCTCTCTCTCCCTAAGTCTCTTTCTCTCTCTCTTTCCCTCTACATCTCTCTACATCTGTCTGTCTCTCTCTCTACATCTGTCTGTCTCTCTCTCTCCCCCACCCTTTTCTCCCACCCTGTCTCTCTCTCTTTCTCACTCTCCCCCACCCTTTTCTCCCACCCTGTCTCTCTCTCTTTCTCACTCTCTCCCACCCTTGTCTCTCTCTCTCTCTCTCTCTCTCTCTCTCTCCAACTCCGTCTCCGTCTCCGTCTCTTTCACTCTCTGTGTCTCTCTTTTTCTCTCTCTCTCACTCTCTCTCTCTCTCCTTTTCTCCAACTCCGTCTCTGTCTCTTTCACTCTCTGTGTCTCTCTTTTTCTCTTCCTTTGTTGCTCTTTGTCTCTTTCTCTATGTCTTTTAACCCCTTTAGCTCACACTTTCTTTTTTCCTTTTCTCTCTTTTCTCATTCTCTCTTCCTACCCTTCACGCTTTTTTTTCTCTTTTCTCTCCTTCTGTCTTTCTATTTCTCTTTGGATTTCTTTCTTCCGCTCCCTTTTTTTCCCCCTCCCTCACGACTTTTTATCTTTTGTTTCTCACGCTTTCTCGCTCTGTCTCTATTTTTTTCTTTGTCCCGCCCTCTCTCTCTCTTATTTCTTTCTCTCTCTCTTTCTTTCTCTTGAATCTACTAGTCCGGCCCCTGACAGAATGTTTGTTCCATCGTGTGGCCCCCGAGTTAAAATGATTTTGACACCCCTGCTCTAGGGCATAGTCCTAGGGGGCAGAAGAAGAACATAGCCCACAATGGACTGGTCCTAACGTTGCCATGACCCAAAAACCAAAGGCCAGGAACCTTCAACCGTGGAGGAAGCTGTCCAGAGTTGCGTCCTCATTGGTGCCTTGACGACCCAGGAGCTTAAGGGACCCCTCAGCTGTGAATCTTTAAGTATAATCATTCTTATTTTAAGACAAAAAAAAACAAGTTGACCATCTTATAAAACAAGAAAAAAAAAATTTTGTTTATTTTCTCCGAGCTCAGTGTTTCTGGGGAAAAAAAAAATAAAAAAAAACTTTTGGGGGATTGCCCGGAGCAGCTGAAAAGAGCCAATAGCTAGAGCTGGTCAGGGAAATCGGCTAACTTTAGCAGCTAGCAGGAGAAGCTACTAAATATTCCAATAAAAAAACTTCTGTGTGTGTGTAAGGACAAGAAGGACCATTTATTAGTTCATGCATTCATTCAAAATATCTTTAAGTCCCAACCATCAGCAAAGTGACTAATATGCGTGGCTAGCGAAGGAAACCGTGGAAAACATTGGAAGATGCCGAAATGACAGGAAAAAGTCAAGCTTGTTTAAATGAGCATCTAAAGTGACCCCATAGGTTGAAGCGGGAGCAGCTAACAACAACTATAGCAGCTAGTGGCAAGTCACGGCCTGTTGTCGGGTGGCTAGAGAATGAAACAGTGGGAAAAAGTGTAGGATGCCTGAACCACGGGAATCGGTGACGTTCCCTTGCATGATCAGCTGTGGAAGGCGATTGACCCAGAAGGACAAACAGTAGCAGCTAACAATAGCTGCTAGCGGTGATACCAAGTAGCTAATATAAGTGGCTAGAGAAAGAGACTGGGAAACAAAAGTAACACGACAGTAAAACAAAAGTAAAACATTTATAAACCACATGACTCAGGCTCAGCTGTGTTTCCTAAGTGGCTATTTTATACTGAAACCAGCACTGACACAAGCTTGCTAACAATTTCAAACACCGTCACCCGATACCGAGTGTATCAGATATCCAAGACTGCGCCCACAGAGGCATGATCAGGTCAAGCGTCCCTGAACCATATAGAAAGAGGAGCTGATCGATAGCTACCTCTTTTTTCGGATGGGTCTGCACTGCGGCCTCGCAAAACGGTTGATTTGGGCTTGCGAAGTAGCAAAATGGCCGCCAAATATGTCGGTTTCTAAAAGTTGTGTTACATACTAACATTTCTTAACCAAAAATCACACATGTATTTTTGCTTAAATGAATAGTGATTTACATAAATTAATCAAATAATTTTATATCAGTAGGGGTTGCTACACACTGGGCCTTTAAATAAAAAAATAAAAAAACCTTTAGATCGCCTCACTCCTCGCTACTTCCTGCATTTGTGTGCTTGGTCTCCACGTTAGCGATTAGCAGTTAGCTCCAACGAGGCACTGGAGGTTTTCTGCAAAAAATTAAATTGAAAAAAAAAACGTAATTGAAATCGCTAAAAGGAATATCGCCGCAATTTCATCTGAAAAGGCTTTCAACTCTCAAGGACCGTTATCTTTTTTTCAAAATATATTTTGCATGAAATCAAATTTGTCTCACCAGAATGTCGTGTTTATGAAGAAAAAAATAGGTGGAGTTTACAAACTTGAATGAAACGTGCTATTGGCTGAATTAACCACGCACAAAAACCTCGAGATTTTGTCAAAAGCGTTTTTTTTTTTATAAAAGGAAATCAAATTCCAAGGTTAAAAAGACCATAGCATTTTAAAAAAATAAACTAAAAAATTACCGTATTTTCCGCACTATAAGGCGCACATAAAATCTGATTTTTTTTAAAAAAAAGCTGACTATGCGCCTTATAATCCGGTGCGCCTTATATATGGATCAATATTGAACTGCAAGGTCTCGCAACTAAGAGAAGCAGCCACCGACTCCATTTTTTGCGTAGAAGAAGAAGTGCGCTGTGCATACTGGGAAATATTAGACAACGATTCTCTTTTATTTGTGCGTTTGTATAAAGACCCTCAAATGGCTCCTATTAAGAGACACGCTTACAACACAGAGTTTAAACTCAAGGCGATCAAACACGCAGTAGAACACGGGAATAGAGCAGCAGCGAGAGAGTTCAGTACAATAACTATTCGAATGAAGGCAACAGCGCTGGCACGGGAACTTAACATTAAATAATTCAGAGGTGGTCCTACTCGGTGTGTGTTTACGTTGTTGCGGGCAGAGACGGGAGTCGTAGGCGGAGTGTCAAACAAAGGTGCCAACGAAAGCTGCTTTAATGACATTTAAACTTGCAATCGAAACTTACAAAACAAACCAAAACACGAGAGTGGCTCGAGCCGGCAGAATTGAGAGTCCCCCTAGGAACTCGCTAACTGAACAATGGTTCCATGGGTGAATTATGTAAAACCCACTACAACGTTTTACATTTCACAGTTATTATGTTTTTGTTTTACTGTTATTGTTTTGCACTTGTTGTTTTGCACATTACGAGTGTCACTATATTGCGATTGCACTAACGTTTCATGCTCAGTAGCCTAGATGGTAGGGCGCCCGCTTTGAGACTGGGAGGTCGCTGGTTCGCGCCTCGGCCGAGTCATACCTAAGACTTATAACATTGGTAAAATGGCGGCGCCCTCTGTTGGCTGCGGCTGCATCGGCTCGCTACAACGGGTCAGGTGTATCGACATTTCGTTCTTACAAAGAATGACAATACAAAGGAAATTATTATTATTATTATTTACCATAACAGTATCAGACATTTTTTTGCGTTTTGACTAAATGGAGGAAAAGTAAAATGTTATGCCTTGCTGTTGTTCAAAGATGTAAAAGATGTGTCACGAAAATGCTTCACCTCAGAGAAAATAATAAAACGGCTGTTTATTCATTTTGGGAGTGAATGGAGTTGTGGAAAGCTTGTTTGTTATCTATTAATAAAGTTTGAGTGACCTATCTGACTGTTTTGTTGACATTCCCTTTAGCGCGGCACCATCTAACAGTTGCATAACGTAACTACATCCTCTACTGTAGCCAAGTCAAGTTAAGTCACATTTATTTATGACACCCTTAATCACAAAAATGTCTCGAAGGACTGCACAGGATTACAATTACAAAATTGCACAATGACCTGATCTTAAACCAGCATGCACTTATAGCGCCTTATAATGGGGTGCGCCTTATGTATGGAAAAAGTTTAAAAATATATCATTCATTGAAGGTGCGCCTTATAACACGGTGCGCCTTATAGTGCGGAAAATACGGTATACATACATATACAGTGGCTTGTGAAACTATTTGGCCCCCTTAAACTTTGTGACCCTTTTCCACATTTCAGACTTCAAACATAAAATATATAAAACTGACATTTCTTGTGAATAATCAACAATAAGTGGAGTGGAAGACACTTCATTGGATATTTTCAACTTTTTTAACAAATAAAAAACGTGAGTGTGCAAAATGATTCAGTCACTTTACTTTCAGTCCAGAAATTCAGTGAGGATCTCTGAATGATTCAATGTTGATCTAAATGACTAACGATGATAAATGATCTCCACCTATGTGTCATTAAGTATCTGTATAAATGCACCTGCACTGTGATCGTCTCAGAGGTCTGTTTAAAGCGCAGAGAGCATCATGACGAACGGGGAACACACCAGGCAGGTCCGACATACTATAGTGGAGAAGTTTAAAGCTAGATTTTGAAACAAAAATATTTCCGAGCTTTTAACATCCCAAGGATGGAAGGAGTATCAAACCACTGCAAATCTACCAAGATCGGGCTGTCCCCGCAAACTTTCAGCTCATAAGATTCAATGTTGATCTAAATGACTAACGATGATAAATGATCTCCACCTATGTGTAATCGAGTATCTGTACAAATGCACCTGCACTGTGATCGTCTCAGAGGTCTGTTTAAAGCGCAGAGAGCATCATGGAGAACGGGGAACACACCAGGCAGGTCCGAGATACTGTTGTGGAGAGGTTTAAAGCTGGATTTGGATACAAAAAAAAAATTCCCGAGCTTTAAACCTCCCAAGGAGCAAAAATTTTGAAATGGAAGGAGTATCAGACCACTGCAAATCGACCAAGATCGGGCCGTCCCCCTAAACTTCTAGCTCGTACAAAGAGAAAACTAATCAGAGCTACAACCAAGAGGCCATGATCACTCTGGATGAACTGCAGAGGTCTACAGCTGAGGTGGGAGAATCTGTCCATAGGAGTTATATACTGCACGAATCTGGCCTTTATGGAAGAGTGGCAAGAAGGAAGCCATTTCATAAAAAGTGTTGTTAAAGGTTTGCCAGAAGCCACCTGAGAGACACACCAAACATGTGGAAGAAGGTGCTCTGGTCAGATGAGACCAAAATCGAACTTTTAGGCAACAATGCGAGACGTTATGTTTGGCGTAAAAGCAGCACAGCTCATCACCCTCAACACACCATCCCCACTGTCAAACATGGTGGTGGCAGCATCATGGTCTGGGCCTGCTTTTCTTCAGCAGGGACAGAGAAGATGGTTCAAATTGATGGGGAGATGGACGGAGCCAAATACAGGACCATTCTGGAAGTAAACCTGATGGAGACTGGGACGGAAATTTGTCTTCCAACGAGACAATGATCAAAAACATAAAGCAAAAGCTACAATGGAAACGTATCAAGGTATTAGAATGGCCAAGTCAAGGTCCAGACCTCAATCCAATAGAGAATCTGTGGAAAGAACTGAAAACTGCTGTTCACAAACGCTGTCCATCCAACCTCACTGAGCTCCAGCTGTTTTGCAAGAAGGAATGGGCCAAAATATCATTTTCTCTGTCTTAATAAATTGTGTGTCCTATTTCCATCAGCGTGTTTTATTGAATCAATTTTTTGGGGGATTAGTAATTCATATCAGAACTCAAATAACTTAAACTCATAATGTAATTTTATTTTTTTATCATTGTAGGAAATTATAGCATCATTCAGAAAAAAAATAGATTTAGGGTGGAGCACGAGCAACTTTGTTTACTGATTGCAGTAAGGAACAATTTGTTTGAATCCTAACAATTCCTAAAATAAAAGCTAGAAAAATCCCAACATTACTTTTCAAGGTAAAAGAAAAAGCTAGATTTGGAGGTGGCAGAAGAAGCTAATTTTGTTTTCTAAAAACAAGCTTTTTTCTTTGTAGATGAAGACGACGCCAGTTTTCGTCCTAGAAGCTAGATTTTGACCTAAATCAAAAATGAGTTTTTGGCGAAAAACAAGAAGTAGCTCATTTTTATATCAAAGAGCAATCTAGTGTTTGACGTAAAAGAAGATTCATTTTCTGCCCAGAAGCTAGTTTTTGACAAAAAATATTTTTCGTTTGCGGCATAGTAAAAGCGACTTTACAATGTAAAACAAAACGCTAGCTTTGGGGGAAGCAGGTGAAGCTAATTTTGTTTTCTAAGAACAAGCTAGCTTATTTGTAGAAGATAACGCTAGTTTTTGGCCTTGAAGCTAGATTTTTAAACAAAAGGGAATCCGTTTATTTTTGATGTAAAAGAAAATGTTAGCTTTTGGCGTAGCAGGATGAGCACATTTGGTCAAGAGGCTAGTTGTTTAGGATAGAGATAGATCGATATATAGGTAGATGTCTAGATAGGTGTCTAGATGTCTAGATAGATGTCTGGATATATGTCTAGCTAGATCGATGTCTAGATATATGTCTAGATAGATGTCTAGATAGATGTTGCGATAGATGTCTAGATAGATAGATGTGTAGATGGATGTCTAGATGTCTAGATAGATGTCGAGATAGATAGATAGATGTCTAGATGGATGTCTAGATAGATAGATGTCTAGGTAGATATCTAGATAGATATCTAGATGGATGTCTAGATAGATATCTAGATGGATGTCTAGATAGATATCTAGATGGATATCTAGATGTCTAGATAGATGTCGAGATAGATAGATGTCTAGATAGATGTCTAGATAGATAGATAGATAGATGTCTAGATAGATAGATGTCTAGATAGATGACTAGATAGATATCTAGATAGATGGATAGATGTACAGATGTCTAGATAGATAGATGTCTAGATGGATGTGTAGATAGATAGATGTCTAGATGGATGTCTAGATGGATGTCTAGATAGATAGATGTCTAGATGGATGTCTAGATGTCTAGATAGAGATAGATAGATGTCTAGATAGATGTCTAGATGTCTAGATAGATGTCCTGATATATGTCTAGATAGATAGATGTCTAGATAGATGTCTAGATATATGTCTAGATAGATGTATAGATGTCTAGATATATGTCTAGATAGATAGATGTCTAGACATATATCTAGATATATGTCTAGATAGATGTATAGATGCCTAGATAGATGTCTAGATGTCTAGAAGATGTTGCGATAGATGTCTAGATAGGTAGATGTCCAGATGGATGTCTAGATAGATGTCTAGATAGATGTCTAGATAGATGTCGAGATAGATAGATAGATGTCTAGATGGATGTCTAGATAGATAGATGTCTAGATTGATATCTAGATAGTTGGATAGATGTACAGATGTCTAGATGGATGTCTAAATAGATATAGATAGATAAATAGATAGATTACTTTATTCATCCCCCAGGAAGCAGAAGTAGCTCATTTTTGAAGTCGAAGAACAGGCTAACGTGTGCCGTAGAAGAAGATGATGCTAGTTTTCTACCGAGAAGCCAGTTCGACACAGAAGAAAAGAATGTTCTCGGCAAAAAAGAAACGTACTCCATGAAAAAGAATCCAGACTTTGATCAATTCATTCGATTAGTAGTTTACAAAAATCGTACAGATTTTTGTATATAAGAAGACCAATTACACGTTTCTTGACCTTGCGAGCGCTAACGGCTAACTCGCGGCATTCAAAAAAAAAAAAAATTATTATTACCGTATAATGCGGATTGTAAACATATCTGGAGTGGAAAACGAGGTCGCCCACTCAACGAATCATAAAGTAAAATTCTGCGTCAAATTTCCCGAACGTACTTTTTCGAATAAAGGCAACCTTAATGAAAATGTTTTCTTCCTCTTGCGCTCGAAATGAAAAAAAAAAAAAAAAAAAGTTTCTTTTGTGGGAACCTCACGTGAACGCGGCAACAAAAGCGTTATTTGCGAGATGTAAATGCAAAGACGTTTCCACGGCGACAAAAGGAAAGATGCTCGCGGTTGCTAACCTTGACCGGGTTACGACGCATCGCCATAAAGAAACCAAAAAAAAAAAAAAACAAAAACTCGAGCACCACTACTTATATCTGTGGAAATAGTTCAAAAACTTTGATAGAGTGATACTCCATCATTTTTAACTTACCGTATTTTCCGCACTATAAGGCGCACCGGGTTATAGGGCGCACCCTGAAAAAATCGTTTTTGGTCCTATTTTTGACATACATAAGGCGCACCGGATTATAAGGCGCTACAATGGGAACGTGGACAAAACAGTCAGATGGTTCAGTCCATCTGATTACCCCCTTAACATTCCCAAAGCTTGCAAAGAAGCAAATATGTGTCGTAGACACGTGCGGATGCGGTGTCCGTACGATGTCACTCAAATGCATCGTTCCATCATTCGGAAGGTTAAAGTCTTGGGATTCAAGAAATGCCAACCATTCTTTAGTTTCTATTTTCCTTTTTCGCTCACAACTTTACTGTGCATATGACAATAAACACTTGGAATTGAGTTGAATTTAAAAATAGACACTCCATCCCATCCATTATCTGCACCACTTATCACAGAAACATCGAGTTCAGTCTGAAACAAGATACAGGGAAAATATATAGCCGGAGTAGCTCACCGAAGTCGTTGTGTTCAATAATAATGTGCAGCCATGGTCCTCTTATATCCGTGAGTGTAGTAAATCCAGCAGAGTAAAATATTTACAAATACAGAATAGTAAAAAATGCTTTCTCTATGCCGTAGTGCAACCCAACTGTGTGATTCACATTCATCTTTTTCGGCCAATTGCAGGCCTTGTTTTGCCGCTTCAGCCAATGCCAGCCTGTAAATGATAAAAAGGATCCGCCCCTTGACCTCCGAATAACTTTAGCCAATAGTGATCGATTCAAATGATGATTGACACATTGGTTAGCCAATGAAACGCCGGTAAATAAATCCCAGCATACACCGCGGACTACTCCACGTTCGGGGGAAAATCTAGTCGGCGGCTGCAAGTTAGTTGGAAAACTTAATGTTGATCCATATATAAGGCGCACTGTATTATAAGGCGCATGGTCAGCTTTTGAAAAAAATAAAGGCTTTTAGGTGCGCCTTATAGTCCGGAAAATACGGTACTACAAAATGTATTTTTTGGGTGCCAACTTTGTTCCAAAGGTCACTCCTACAAAATGACTACATACTTACTACAAAGCTAAATATCAAAATTCACTTGTTCAAATTTAAATACAAAAAAAAAAAGCTTGCTGTCGGAATACAGAGATGGAAAAAATGGGGTATGAGTGATACGAGAGATTGGGAATAGTGCGTCTACAACAGGGGTGTCAAACTCATTTTAACTCGGGGGGGGCACACGGTAGAACAAACATTCTGTCAGGGGCCGGACTAGTAGATTAAAGAGAAAGAAAAAGAGATAAAGAAATAAGAGAAAGAGGGAGGGAAAAGGAGAGAGGGTGCGACAAAGAAAGAGAGAGAGCACGAGAAACAAAAGAGATAAAAAGACAAGTCGTGATAGAGCGGGAAAGAAAGGGAGAGGAAGAAAGAAATCCAAAGAGAAATAGAAAGACAGAGGGAGAGAAAAGGGAAAAGAAAGCGCAAAGGGTATGAAGAGAGAAAGAGAAAAGAGAGAAAAGGAAAAAAAAGTTAGAGCAAAAGAGGTTAAAACACAGAGAGAGAAAAAGAGAAAAAGAGCAACAATGGAAGAGAAAAAGAGAGACACAGAGAGTGAAAGAGACAGACTGGGAGAAAAAGGGTGGAAAAGAAAGAAAGAGAGAGACAAAGAGCAACAAAGGAAGAGAAAAAGAGAGACACAGAGAGTGAAAGAGACAGCCTGGGAGAAAAGGGGTGGAAAAGAAAGAAAGAGAGAAAGAGAGTGAGAGAGAGGAATAAATACAAGTACAGTGTCTTTGTTCGAGGCACCTGGCTTTGGCAACATCAAGTGGACATATTTCAACCTGCAGCTCGTTTTTCTCTTGCGCTTCCCTCAGCGTTGTCTCCCGGAATCAATCCCTTAGCAAGCTTGATCCGGCCCACGGGTCGCCTGTTTGACACCCCTGCTTTGAGGGATTAAATGAAGAAATGGTCAATGAGATATCTTAATAGGTATTAACATAAACAAATATTGAAACGATTGAAAATAATGAATAGAATTCGAAATGCGTGTATCTCTATTTTATCGGTATTAAGTTTCAGTTTTCCTGATTTTTTCTTTTTTTTTTTTTTGGCGGGGACGGAAACAAGCGCCAAGAGGGTCGTGAAATCCCTTATTGCTTCATCCGATACGCGTTATTGTGCCGGTTTTACGATCTCGTATGCTTTTATTGCAGCGGGCGTCTCGTTTTTCACCGCCGTGCCGTAAATTCAGACTTTTAAGATGAAATCCGGGATTTACTTTGCAAAGTCGGAATTAGCTCCGTCCTGCCTCGATACTATCCGTCGTGCGGTTGCCGTGGCGACACAGATGATGCTAGTTTTTGTCCGAGAAGTTGGTATTTGACGGTGAAAAAAATGCCCAAGAATGAAAACAAGCGGTGGGGAAATTATGGCCCGCGGGCTACAAATGGCCCGGTATGCTTTTTTATCCGGCCCGCCAAATAAAAATGGTAAAAATAAAACAAAAATACACATAAAAGAAAATAAAGTACTGTATTTTCTGCACTATAAGGCGCACCGGGTTATAGGGCGCACCCCAGAAAAAATAGTTTTTGGTCCTATTTTTGACATACATAAGGCACACCGGATTATAAGGCGCTACAATGGGAACGTGGACAAAACAGTCAGATAGTTCAGTCCAACTGATTACCCCCTTAACATTCCCAAAGCTTGCAAAGACGCAAATACGTGTCGTAGACATGTGCGGATGCGGTGTCCGGACGATGTCACTCAAATGCATCGTTCCATCATTCGGAAGGTTCAAGTCTTGGGATTCAAGAAATGCCAACCATTCCTTAGTTTCTATTTTTGCTCGCAACTTTACTGTGCATATGACAATAAACACTTGGAATTGAGGTGAATTTAAAAATAGACACTCCATTCCATCCATGATCTGCACCGCTTATCACAGAAACATCGAGTTCAGTCTGAAACAAGATACAGGGATAATATATAGCCGGAGTAGCTCACCGAAGTCGTTGTGTTCATAATAATGTGCAGCCAATGTCCTCTTATATCCGTGAGTTTAGTAAATCCAGGAGAATAAAATACTTACAAATACAAAATAGTAAAAAAATGCTTTCTGTATGCCGTCAGCCACGTGCTATACGCATTCATCTTTTTTGGCCAATTGCAGGCTTTGTTTTGCCGTTTAAGCCAATGCCAGCCTGTAAATGACAAAAAGGATCCGCCCCTTGACCTCCGAATAACTTTAGCCAATAGTGATCGATTCAAATGATGATTGACACATTGGTTAGCCAATAAAACGCCGGTAAATAAATCCCAGCATACACCGCGGACTACTCCACGTTCGGGGGAAAATCTAGTCGGCGGCTGCAAGTTAGTTGGAAAACTTAATGTTGATCCATATATAAGGCGCACTGTATTATAAGGCGCATGGTCAGCTTTTGAAAAAAATAAAGGCTTTTAGGTGCGCCTTATAGTCCGGAAAATACGGTACTACAAAATGTATTTTTTGGGTGCCAACTTTGTTCCAAAGGTCACTCCTACAAAATGACTACATACTTACTACAAAGCTAAATATCAAATTTAGTGCTTGAAAAACAGGGACCTGATACTTTCAATCTGAAATAAAAAAAATAAATATTACAAATAACGACTACAAAAATTACTTTAACAGAAACAATACTACAAAAATACTACAGAAATACAACTACAGTGAAGTTAGATAAATGCTGAAACACAACAAAAATATTACTGTGAAAATACAAGAAATATACTACAGAAGTAAAAAAAAATACTTTAAAATGGGAATACTTTAAAATACTTCTACAGAAATACTACGAAAACACTATTACAATAATGCTATAATACAAAAATACGACTACGGAAATATTATAAAAGGATTATCACAAAATACATAATGTAGTAGAAAAATACTACAGTGGAAATACTTTGTACATCCTCGAACATAATTACTACAAAAATACCATAAAAGTAATACAACTAGGGAAATATTGCAACAGAAATACTACAAAAATACAACCATAGTTATACAACAAAAAACGACAGACATACTACAAAAAAATCTACTAGGGACAGACTACAAAAATCCAAAATGCTACAAAAATACTACAGTGGAAATACTTTGTACATCCTCGAACATTATTACTACAAAAATACCATAAAAGTAATACAACTAGGGAAATATTGCAACAGAAATACGACAAAAATACAACCATAGTTATACCACAAAAATATGACAGACATAATACAAAAAACTACTATGGAAAGACTACAAAAAAAATCAAAATGCTACAAAAATACTACAGTGGAAATACTTTGTACCTACTCGAACACAATTACTACAAAAATACCATAAAAGTAATACAACTATGGAAATATTGCAACAGAAATACTACAAATATGCAACCATAGTTATACCACAAAAATACGACAGACATACTACAAAAAATCTACTATGGAAAGACGTAAAAAAATCAAAAATGCTACAAAAATACTACAGTGGAAATACTACTAAAACAAAAACTACAGGACCTTTACAAACATATTACAGTCTATTACAAAAATTCGACTGCAAACACAATCTAAGTACTAAAAATAAAATTACAATTATCCTACAAAACCAAATATCCAATTGAGTACTTGAAACAGGCAAGTGATATCGTATTTTCCTTAAATATTGAGCGTTTAAAAGCTAAATCTCGTGCATCCATTCAATATAGTTTTAATTTCATTATTTGAAATGAAAGTGGAATAAGAAAGCGTGATGCGGTTGAGAAAAAGGTCCGAACGCTTTTTTTCGGCCACTTTTTACCACTGAAAAGGACCTCTTGAAGCGCACCTTCCAAAAGTAAATTCAACTTCACTTTATTTATCTTTATAGAGCATATTATTTGATGAGATGTTTATTTTTCAGTTTCAAAACAATACAGGTTACTCATACAAGCCTTAAACATACTTACTGCAATTTACCAACAAATTCAACATACGAACGATTGTCCCTCGCAAGTAGGGCAGTGTCTGCATTATTTTTTTTATTGTTTGTTCCTTTATCTTCTTTGTTTTCTTTTATCCTCACTGTAAAATGTGAAACTGGAGTGTCAAGTCCCATTTCGTTGTCACAATATCTCATCTAATCTCATCTCATTAGCTGCACCGCTTATCCTCTGTAGGGTTGCGGGGGTGCTGGAGCCCATCCCAGCCATCATCGGGCAGTGGGCAGGGGACACCCTGAACTGGTTGCCAGCCAATCGCAGGGCACACAGGGACAGACAACTCGCTCGCTCATTCACACCTAGGGACAATTTGGACCGGCCAATTCACCTGAAATGCATGTTTTGGAACGTGGGAGGAAACCGGAGTGCCCGGAGGAAACAGGGAGCACAGGGAGAACATACAAACTCCGCACAGGAAGTCTGGAGCTGGATTTGAACCCACGCAGGAGGTTCCCATGACATGAACTGTGCCGCACAAGCGCTAACCACTGCGCCGCCGTGCTGCCCTGAAACTGGAGTGCCACGTCCAATTTCGTTGTCACAATATGTTCGACCCATTTTGTAACAATGACAATAAAGGTCTATTCGATTCTATATTCTATTTTATTCTATTATATTTATTCAAATAGACCCATTTACAAAAAAAACTTTTTTAAGTACAGGAAGGACAGATCGGGGTCAAAATATGACAGCTACATTTTTGAGTCACTCTGGGTGATATGACATTTGTCAATGTTCAGAGCCGTTTTTGAGTAAAAGTCACGCCATTTAGATAGACGGATAACTAACATTTCGGTCTTTTCAGAGTTAAGGCGCAAGAAGTTGAGTGACATCCATTCTTTTATCTCCAAATTTCCACTTAGTGTGGCAGATTCCTCCATCGGAAGATAGAGTTGAGTGTCATCTGCATAGTAATGAAAACTGATATCATACTTGCGAATAATATCACCTCATGGAAGCATGTCAATGCTGAAAAGAAGGGGGCCGAGTACTGAACCCTGCGGAACACCACAGGTAACACTCAAGGGCTCGGATGTCGTTTCGCCCTATTTAACACAGCGCGTCCTATCTGAGAGGTAGGATCTGAACCATAAGAGGACGGTTCTTGAGAGACCAATCCATTTTTCCAACCGTTCCAGTAAGATATTATGGTCCAGAGTGTCAAAGGCGGCACTAAGGTTGTTAGATATTAAATATTAAAATGTAGCGTTTACCAAATTGTTCGAATGAGTTATCTGACTCCATTAACCAAACACAACCTATATTCACCTAACAATGCGCGCTCAATTCTTGAAGGAAAAGATGGACAAGAGACCGGCATTTCCACACGGGGGCAGATTTAATATCTTAAATAATTTAGCTAAGTGAACTCCATCGAATATATGGCCGAATTAGTGTCGCTCGAGTCTCCGTCAAGCCTCCTCTCGATCTTCTGCTTTTCTTCCTCTGCCCACGTTTTTTCCACAAGCTGGTGTGCCGGCTCCTCCCATGGGCGTGCCAATGAAAGCCCCCACGTGGGGTAAACCCCCTCGCTTCAATGTCTGGAATACTCAATACAACACCGAGCGTTTCTACGTCATCAGTGCCCCTCTGCGTCTGGATGTGCTGACTATCTTATCAGCCCTTCGTCCCGTTCCCGCCGTTCCTGTAAACAACATTTTCTACTAGGGTGCCCTGAGCTCGCACCACAGCTCAGCCAGTGAATATCTTTTGCATTAGATGTAATTTTTATTCGATCGTATAAAATCCTTCGATAGTTAAATGTCCAAATTTCGGCCTGGGGACCAGTTACTGGCCCGCAGCTTCTGTCAAAAATGAATCATGTTGATTGGAGTATAAAATAAATATCTAATGAAAATGCTTTTCACTAAATTGGTAGTAGCCCTTTGGCCAACATACCCCTGGCTCTTTGAGGGAATTTTAGCCTAGCCCATTTCCAACATGGCGACTTAAAAAAAAAAAAAGAAAAAAAAAAAAGGAAAGTTGACTGTGAGGGCTGCGGCTTGTTTCGCTAATATTTCTACAGTACAACTACTTATATCCTAAATACCGATGTGTAGTGAGGAGGCACGACCAAGTTGGGCTTTTACTTCAATTGAAATCCCCCCAAAAATTATTTTTTCACTCGTTCTCCAAACATCGCCTGCCGTCCCCCCGTCAGAGTCCTGTTATCCCAATTCCCCAGCCAAGACATTCCGAATTCGGAACAGCGTGACCTAAAGCCCAATCAGTGAAAATCTTCATTGCACTCGATACATGTAACTTGTGTTTAATCGTATAAAATCCTTTATAGTCAAATGTATAAAATCCTTTGATAGTTATCTAATGAAAAAAGGATCATTTCACTAAATTGAGGGAATTTTAGCCTAGCCCGTTTCCAACATGGCGACTTAAAAAAAAAAAAGGAAAGTTGACTGTGAGGGCTGCTGCTTGTTTCGCTAATATTTCTATAGTACAACTACTTATATCCTAAATACCGATATGTAGTGAGGAAACACGACCAAGTTGGCCTTTTACTTCAATTGAAATCCAAAAAATATTCTTTCTTCACTCGAAGAAACATCAAACAACGCCTGCCGTCCCCCAGTCAGAGTCCTGTTATCAAAATTCCCCAGCCAAAACATTCCGAATTTGGAACAGCGTGACCTAAAGCCCAATCAGTGAAAATCTTCATTGCACTCGATACATGTAACTTGTGTTTAATCGTATAAAATCCTTTATAGTCAAATGTATAAAATCCTTTGATAGTTATCTAATGAAAAAAGGATCATTTCACTAAATTGAGGGAATTTCAGCCTAGCCCATTTTCAACACGGCGACTTAAAAAAAAGGAAAGTTGACTGTGAGGGCTGCTGCTTGTTTCGCTAATATTTCTATAGTACAACTACTTATATCCTAAATACCGATATGTAGTGAGGAGACACGACCAAGTTGGCCTTTTACTTCAATTGAAAATCCCAAAAATATTCTTTCTTCTGTCGTCCCCCCGTCAGAGTCCTGTTATCCCAATTCCCCAGCCAAAACATTCTGAATTTGGAACAGCGTGACCTAAAACCCAATCAGTGAAAATCTTCATTGCACTCAATAAACATAACTTGTATTTAATCGTATAAAATCCTTTATAGTCAAATGTATAAAATCCTTCAAGGCCCACTTTCCGATGATACGTGGCCCGACCGATTTTAGCACAGGCACCTATTTGTTCATCAAACCACTCCATTTCATTTCCTGTACCCTTGACGAAAGACGTTACTATTAAACGGAACGTGCGTCGAAACGAGTGAGAATATTCCCCGGGATTTTCGGCCAATCGCGGGTCTCCCGAGGGATGCTGGTACAACATATTTACGGAAGGAGCGCAAGAAGAAGAAAATCTTGTCTAAATGCAAATCTGCGGGCGTGCATATGTTTCCTTTTCACGAGAGCCGTAACATCATATTTTGCCCGGTCGCATTTTAATCACAGAAGCTGATTTCCTTTGTATCTTTTTATCTGCCATGATATCTACATTTTTTTTATTGGCTGCCGATGCTCAAAAGAAAAAACTGACGGTACACCTTTTTTCATGGCCACATTCAAGCCTTCTTTCAAGGCCAGTCCTTTTTAAAAAAAGAAATCCAGTACTTATTAAAAAAACAAATTTATGGGTAATGTTGGGGATTAAATATCAAAATGTACCGTTTACCAAATTAGTTATCCGACTCCATTAACCAAACACAACCAACCGTATTTTCCGCACTATAAGGCGCACCTAAAAGCCTTTATTTTTTTCAAAAGCTGACCATGCGCCTTATAATACAGTGCGCCTTATATATGGATCAACATTAAGTTTTCCAACTAACTTGCAGCCGCCGACTCGATTTTCCCCCGAAGGCCAAGTAGTACGCGGTGTAGGCTGGGATTTATTTACCAGCGTTTCATTGGCTAACCAATGTGTCAATCATCATTTGAATCGATCACTATTGGCTAAAGTTATTCGGAGGTCAAGGGGCGGATCCTTTTTATCATTTACAGGCTGGCATTGGCTTAAACGGCAAAACAAAGCCTGCAATTGGCCGAAAAAGATGAATGCGTATAGCACGTGGCTGATGGCATACAGAAAGCATTTTTTTTACTATTTTGTATTTGTAAATATGTTATTCTCCTGGATTTACTGCACTCACGGATATAAGAGGACATTGGCTGCACATTATTATGAACACAACGACTTCGGTGAGCTATTCCGGGTTTTATATTGTCCCTGTATCTTGTTTCAGACTGAACTCGATGTTTCTGTGATAAGCGGTGCAGATAATGGATGGAATGGAGTGTCTATTTTTAAATTCAACTCAATTACAAGTTTTTGTTGTCATATGCACAGTAAAGTTGCGAGCGAAAAAGAAAATAGAAACTAAGGAATGGTTGGCATTTCTTGGATCCCAAGACTTTAACCTTCCGATTGATGGAACGATGCATTTGAGTGACATCGTACGGACACCGCATCCGCACGTGTTCTCGACACGTATTTGCGTCTTTGCAAGCTTTCGGAATGTTAAGGGGGTAAAAAGTTGGACTGAACCATCTGACTGTTTTGTCGACGTTCCCATTGTAGCGCCCTATAACCCGGTGCGCCTTATAGTGCGGAAAATACGGTACATTCACCCAACAATGTATGCGCACTTGTTTCTTGATGGAAAAGATGAAAAACAAAGCCAACATTTTCACACGGGGGCGGATTGGATTTCATTAACAATTTAACTAAGTGCACTCCATCGAAAACGGACGAATTAGTGTCGTTGGCGTCTGTGGGAAGCCATTTTCTCAAGTCCTTTAGCTCTCTCCTATTGGCCATCTTCTCCCCGCATAATGGTGTGCCGACTCCTCCCATGGGCGCGCCAAGGAAGCCCCCAGGGCTTCACCATCTCGTAGAAGAGCGTCCCGATGTCTGGGGTACTCAAAACAACACCGAGCGTTTCTACGTGATCAGGGCCTTTCTGCGTCTGGATGTGAAATGAAAATGATTTGCATTTCTCTAGCGCTTTTCAAGTCAATGACTTCCCAAAGCGCTTTACAATGTGCTCCACATTTCCCAATAGCGGCCTTGCAGCCATGTAAGGCGCTAACCTGCTTATTGGGGGTATTAGGGGTTCAGTGTCTTACCCAAGGACACTTTGACACGTAACACGGACAAGCCGGGATTCGAACTGCGATCTCTTGATCCCAAGACGAGCGCTCTACCTCCTGAGCCACTGCATGTAGCTGCTGTTTTAGCTGTTTTTTTCCTGAGCACTCTCAGGAAATGCAGTCGCTGCTGGGCCTTTGCTCTGGTATTTGCAGACCAGGAGAGGTCTTTGGAGAAATTTGAAGGAGTGGACTCTCTCCTTCTATGATGAGTGGTGCTGGATTCCTGCCATTTCTTCTGAAGTCCAGTATCAGTTCTTTTGTTTTTGTGGTGTTCAGAATGAGGTGGTTTACCAAACATTACGTTGACAGTGACTCCACCTCATCCCTGTACGCCGCCTCGTCTCCTTCAGAGAGGGATAAAGTATCCATCTATCTATCTAATGCTGTGAAAATTTCCCAAAATTTTAAAGCTTTAACTCTGAGTTATAACCACCTAAAATCTTAGTCCATTTCTGTTTCGTTTTTTGTCTCGAAGACATGAAAGACGCCAAAAAAGGAGGTGTTTTTTTTCATGGTAGCAGCCGGATGATAACCAGTATGTGTCATTAAAGCCAATTTATTCTCTCAGCCCGCTTTTACTTTGAAGAAAAAATTCCGATGTTTTTGAGGGATTTAGCGCGTTTAAGTATAATCTCACTTTCTACGTGGGCGATCAAAAGTGTTTAAAAAAAACAAAAACAAAATAATACCAACTACAGTACATGTAATCCCACTCCCACATAAGATTTTACTTTGAAAAGCAGCTCATTAGGCTCCTGTTTGGACACGGCTAGCTGTTATCGGAAGGCTTTTATTAGCGCTCGATGAGCTTGAACTCTGACCCCGGGGGTAACGTCGCGCTCTACGTGTTCGGATGAGTCGTTTTTCCTTTCCTTTTTTTTTTTCCCTTCAAACGTATTCGCCAGGCGTTGGGGTCTCGCCCTCGGCGCAACTTTTTGCCTCTTTGATCCTTCGTGTGAAAGATCACAGGATACATTGCCATTAGTCTAAAAGCAACCGTTTTTTTTTTCTACGGACATCAAAGTTCCCGCGCCATTAAATGCATCGGCGTGATCCTCAGGACGTTAGATTGTTGGTACAAATAAGGAGCGACGTTATACTGTTTGTTTTTTTCTGTGTTCCGTGTGAAACTGCGACGTGAATGTTTTTGACGTGTCCGAAAAGAAGCAGGGACGTCAGGGATGAGTTAATGCTGCTTTAACTCAGAGTTTTTGATGTTTTGATTAAAGGTCTGTTAGGGATTGGTCTCTCAGGAACCGTCCTATTATGGTTTAGATCACAGGTGTCAAAGAGGCGGCCCGCGGGCCAGATCAGGCCCGCTAAGGGATTGAATCCGGCCCGCGAGACAGCACTCAAAGAAGCACAAGAGAAAAATGAGTTGCAGGTTGAAATATGTAAACTACATGTTGCCAAAGCCAGGTGCCTCGAACAAAGACACTGTACTTGTATTACTCTCTCTCTCACACACACACACACACACACACACACACACACACACACACACACACACACACACACACACACACACACACACACACACACACACACACACACACACACACACACACACACACACACACACACACACACACACACACACACACACACACCTCTTTTCTCCCAGTCTCTGTCTCTTTAACTTTCTGTGTCTCTCTTTTTCTCTTCCTTTGTTGCTCTGTCTCTTTCTCTCTCTCTGTATCTTTTTAACTTCTTTTGCTCTAACTTCCTTTTTTTCCTTTTCTCTCTTTTATCTTTCTCTCTTCCTACCCTTCGCGCTTTATTTTCTCTTCTTCTGTCTTTCTATTTCTCTCTTCCTCTCTCTTTCTTTCCCCCTCTCTCATGACTTCTCTTTTTTATCTCTTTTGTCTCTCTTTGTCCCACCCTCCCTCCTTTTCCCTCCCTCTTTCTCTTATTTCTGTATCTCTTTTTTATTCTCTTTAATCTACTAGTCCGGCCCCCGACAGAATGTTTGTTCTATCGTGTGGCCCCCGAGTTAAAATGAGTTTGACACCCCTGGTTTAGATCCTACCTCTCAGATAGGACGCACTGTGTTAAATAGGGTGAAATGACATCTGAGCCCTTTCGTGTTACCTGTGGTGTTCCGCAGGGTTCAGTACTTGGCCCCCTTCTTTTCAGCATTGACATGCTTCCATGAGGTGATATAAAAGTATAAAATCCATTGCTACGCAGATGAAACTCAACTATATCTTCCGATGGAGGAATCTGCCACATTAAACTGTGAAAATTTGGAGGCCTGCCTCACTGAGATAAAAGAATGGATATCACTCAACTTCTTGCGCCTTAACTCTGGAAAAGACAGAAATGCTAGTTATCGGTCCATCTAAATGCCGCGACTTGTTCTCGAAAACGGCTCTGAACATTGAGAGAGAAGTCAAACATTTACCACTCTTTCACAATGTCTAAAACCAAAGTAAAATACACATTTGCAAAGGTTTGTGTTGTAAATTGGTCGTCTCCAAATGGCCACTTTTGGGAACGGCTACAGTACCTACCATTTGGAAAGATGTGTTAACCATAATGTTTAGTTTTTTTTCCAGATTGTGATCCAATTTAGATAGATAGATAGATAGATAGACCTGGGACCAGGTAAGGCTTCAAGCTATGGTCTCACCTGTTCTCCAGCTAAGATGCTTATGCTACACTTTTTTGAAGGCATTTAATTGCAAAAAAAAAAACAAAAATCGGGCAGGAATAAAAACCTCAATGTTGCAGTGATGATTTTAGGTTGGGGAAAATATTGAGAGTGTTTGCTTTGAAAAGAGACAAACAGTATCCATATTCTCCAAACGGTTCAGAAACCGCATTCCATGTCCTTTGAGTACGTCTTAAAGCCAATTTTACAGGAAACGCTAAGGAGGTTGAAGCAATTTCGACATGGATTTTTAGTGTGAAAAAGCGCATCCATCCATTATCTGCACTGCTTATCCCCAGTAGGGTCACGGGGGTGCTGGAGCCTATCCCATCTATCTTGGGGCAGTGGGCAGGGGACACCCTGGACTTGTTGCCAGACAGTCCCAGGGCAGTCCAAAAAAATTAGGTCCTTCTTTAAAACAAGACCCATAATGTCCGTCCATCCATCCATTATCTGCACCGCTTATCCCCAGTAGGGTCACGGGGGTGCTGGAGCCCATCCCAGCTATCTTGGGACAGTGGGCAGGGGACACCCTGAACTGGTTGCCAGCCAATCGCAGGGCAGTCCAAAAAATTAGGTCCTTCTTTATAACAAGACCCATAATGTCCGTCCAAACATTATCTGCACCGCTTATCTTCAGTAGGGTCACGGGGGTGCTGGAGCCCAGCTCAGCTATCTCCGGGTAGTGGGCAGGGGACACCCTGAACTGGTTGCCAGCCAGTCCCAGGGAAGTCCAAAAAAATAGGTCCTTCTTTAAAACAAGACCCATAATGTCCGTCCATCCATCCATTATCCGCACCGCTTATCCCCAGTAGGGTCACGGGGGTGCTGGAGCCCATCCCAGCTATCTTGGGACAGTGGAAAGGGGACACCCTGAACTGGTTGCCAGCCAATCGCAGGGCAATCCAAAAAATTAGGTCCTTCTTTATAACAAGACCCATAATGTCCGTCCAAACATTATCTGCACCGCTTATCCTCAGTAGGGTCACGGGGGTGCTGGAGCCCAGCTCAGCTATCTCCGGGCAGTGGGCAGGGGACACCCTGAACTGGTTGCCAGCCAGTCCCAGGGCAGTCCAAAAAAATGGGTCCTTCTTTAAAACAAGACCCATAATGTCCGTCCATCCATCCATTATCCGCACCGCTTATCCCCAGTAGGGTCACGGGGGTGCTGGAGCCCATCCCAGCTATCTTGGGACAGTGGAAAGGGGACACCCTGAACTGGTTGCCAGCCAATCGCAGGGCAGTCCAAAAAAATAGGTCCTTCTTTAAAACAAGACCCATAATGTCCGTCCATCCATCCATTATCTGCACCGCTTATCCCCAGTAGGGTCACGGGGGTGCTGGAGCCCATCCCAGCTATCTTGGGGCAGTGGGCTTGGGACACCCTGAACTGGTTGCCAGCCAGTCTCAGGACAGTCCCAAAAAATTAGGTCCTTCTTTAAAACAAGACCCATAATGTCCGTCCATCCATCCATTATCTGCACCGCTTATCCCCAGTAGGGTCACGGGGGTGCTGGAGCCCATCCCAGCTATCTTGGGGCAGTGGACAGGGGACACCCTGAACTGGTTGCCAGCCAGTCACAGGGCACACAGGGACACACTAGCACGCCTAGGGACAATTCGGTTAGGCCAATGAACCTAACATGCATGTTTTTGGAATGTAGGAGGAAACCGGTGTGCCCAGAGGAAACCCATGCAAGCACGGGGATAACATGCAAACTCCACACAGGGGGTTCCATCTCATGACGTCAGAACTGTGCCACACACGCGCTATCCACTACGCCACCTTGCTGCCTGTTGAAAAACCGCTTATCCTCAGTAGGGTCGCGGGGGTGCTGTAGCCCATCCCAGCCATCTTCGGGCAGTGGGCAGGGGACACCCTGAACTGGTTGCCAGCCAGTCGCAGGGCACACAGGGACACACTAGCACGCCTAGGGACAATTCGGTTAGGCCAATGAACCTGACATGCATGTTTTTGGAATGTGGGAGGAAACCCACGCAAGCACAGGGAGAACATGCAAACTCCACACAGGAGGTTCCATCTCATGACCTCAGAACGGTGCCGCACACGCGCTACCCACTGCGCCACCGTGCTGCCTGTTAAAAAGCCGCTTTACCATTTGAGTTATGGCTCTCAAAAGGCGAGCTGAGTTCAAGCGATTTTAACTCGGCTCTGCAACAAATGATTGCCTTCCTTCTTATCTGGCATCTCATCAGTGACAGCTAAAAATCATCTTTTAATCCCACTCGGGTTTCCAGTCGCTTCCTGGGAGTTTTTCGTCACAATTTCTGGCAGCTCTAACGAGCGTCTCGCTTTGAGGACGGACTCCCGATTGCACCCGAATTTCACACGGAACACAAACAAAAGACAAACGGAAAAAAGACACTCCTTATATTTACCAACAATCTAACGTCCGGAGGATCACCCCGATGCATTTAATGGTGCGGGAACTTTGAAGTCTGTGGAAAAAAATAAATAAAAAGGAAAACATGTTTTCTGCACACGATAACAAGAAAAAAGTATTGTTTGAAAAAAGAACAAAACTGGTAATCATTTGAAATGACTTTAAAGCTTTAACTCCTCAGTTAACACTCTCAAAAGCAAACGCTACTGTTGGAATTAAGATCAAAGTGTACCGTTTACCAAATTTTTACACAAGTGTACTCCACTACGCCGAATTGGTGACATTTGAGTCTCTGGAAAGCCTTTTTCTCAAGTCCTTTAGCTTTTTCCTATTGGCCATCTTCGCCCCGCATAATGGCGTGCCAGCTCCTCCCATGGGCGTGCCAAGGAAGCCCCCCCTGGGCGTTGCGATGTCTGGAATACCCAAAACAACACCGAGCGTTTCTACGTCATCAGGGCCTTTCTGCGTCTGGATGTCCTGATTATCTTATCAGTCGTATGTCCCGTTCCCGCCGTTCCTGTAAACAACATTTTCCGCCAGGGTGCCCTGACAACGCACCACAGCTCAGCCAGTGAATATCTTTGGCATTAAATGTAATTTGTATTCGATCGTATAAAATCCTTTACAGTCAAATGTATAAAATCCTTCACTAAACATCTTTAACTCAGCTTTTTAACTCTTTTGCCATTAGTTTTAAAATGTAACTTAAATGTTAAGGCACCTTTAAAGCTTTAACTTTTGAGTTAATGTCAAAAGCTTCACAGATTTAGCTTGAGTAAAAGCAGCTTTCAAGCAAGAGTTACAGCAGTTTTACAATGTTTTTTTAGTCTTAAGCACATTGAAAACAATTATCTCTTTATTTAAAACTTTAGCTCTGTAATTCATGTGGTCAAAAGTTTCAATACTCTGTGTTAAAAAACGCCATAACTCGACTTTGAAGATGATTTCAAACAGTTTTAGGATTCATTTTTGAGTTCAAGCTCCTTTAAAGCTATTGAGCTCTTTGTTTAAAGATCACTCAAATCTTTAACTTTGTAGATCATGCTATCCAAAAGTCCTCAGCTTCAACTCTGAGTTGAAGTCGCTTAACCTCAGCTTTCAAGAGGAGATAAAACAGTTTTAACCACGTTGGGCGCCACTTACTTGGAGAGAACGACTTTGAGCGTCGCCCAAAAAAATACGCAGAGAGGAGATATGGCAAAAAGGGAACACGCTTTATTGCATGCGGGACACGTTCAAAGTTCCAGACGTTCAACATTGGCTTTTATAGTATTTTTAAATAAAGTTTTCTTTAACTCCACTTTTAAGAAGAATTTGAAAAGCGTTACAAGTTTGATTTATGAAATACATTTGGAGATAAAGCCGCTTAAAGGAAAACAGAGATGAAGCACTTTAACTCACAGTTAACTCTAAAGCAGTTTTAAATGTGTTGGAAGAAAACAAAATATGCATTATGGGCTCATGTCATTAGCTTTTGTTGAGAAATAAACATTATTGATCATCAACTCGTCATCAGCATCATCTCCAAACGGAAGAGCAGCTTCGGCGACAGACTGCTGTCACAGTCTTGATCCACGGACAGACTGAGGAGATGGTTTCTTCCTCATGCCATGAAGCTCTTGAACTCCACCCCGGGGAGTAAAAGCCCACATTAAACCCGACCCACACATTTGCATATGACCTTAATATTATTAAAGTGTGTATTTTCCGTAGCAATATTTAAATACGTTATATTGGTTATTCTATATCTTATTATTCTATTTTTCAACCCAAGGATACTGCTGGAAGTGAGAATTTCCCTACGGAGATGAATAAAGTATCTATCTATCTAGACATATCTATCTATCTAGACATCTATCCAGACATCTATCTATATATCTATCTATATATCTATCTATCTAGTCATCTATCTATATATCTATCCATCTAGACATCCATCTATCTATCTAGACATCTATCTATATACCCATATTTCTATCTATCTAGACATCTATCTATCTATCTATATATCTATCTAGACATCTATCTATATATCCATCTAGACATCTATCGATCTAGACATCTATCGATCTAGACATCTATATATCCATCTAGACATCTATCTATCTAGACATCTATCTATATATCGATCTATATATCTATCTATCCAGACATCTATATACCGTATTTTCCACACTATAGGGCGCACCCCCAAAAAATAGTTTGTGGTCCTATATCTTCCATATATAAGGCGCACCGGATTATAAGGCGCTACAATGGGAACGTCGACAAAACAGTCAGATGATTCAGTCCAACTGATTACCCCCTTAACATTCCCAAAGCTTGCAAAGAAGCAAATACGTGTCTCCGACATATACGGAAACGGTGTCCGGACGATGTCACTCAAATGCATCGTTTCAAATATCATTCGGAAGGTTCAAGTCTTGGGATTCAGGAAATGCCAACCATTCCTTAGTTTCTATTTTCTTTTTCGCTCGCAACTTTACTGTGCATATGACAATAAACACTTGGAATTGAGTTTAATTTAAAAAAGACCCATCACAGAAACATCGATATCACTCTGAAACAAGATACTGGGAAAATATATAGCTGGAGTAACTACCCCAAAGTCGTTGGGTTCAATAATAATGTGCAACCATGGTCCTCTTATATCTGTGAGTGTAGTAAATCCAGGAGAGGAAAATATTTACAAATACAGAATGGTAAATAAAGTTTACTCTATGCCGTAGAAAAACAAACTTGCTGTTCATATTCATCTTTTTCGGCCAATTGCAGGCTTTGTTTTGCCCCTTTAGCCTATGCGAGCCTGTAAATGATAAAAAGGATCCGCCCCCTTTACCTCCGAATAACTTTAGCCAATTGTGATCGATTCAAATGATGATTGACACGTTGGCTGGGAAATGAAACGCCGGCATATGTATCCCAGCATACACCGCGGACGACTTCGCCTTCGGGGGAAAATCGAGTCGGCGGCTGCTTGCCTTAGTTGCAAGACTTTGCGACTTAATATTGATCCGTATATAAGGCGCACTGTATTATAAGGGGCATGGTCAGTTTTTGAAAAAAAATAAAGGCTTTTAGGTGCGCCTTATAGTGCGGAAAATACGGTAATCTATCTATCTAAACATCTATCCATCCATCTAAACATATATCTATCAATCTAGACATCTATCTATCTAGACATTTTTCTATCCATCCATCCTTCCATCTATCAAGACATCCATCTAGACAAATCTATTTTAATATATTAAACACAAGGATACTGCTGGAAGTGGGAATAAATAAAGCATCTAATCTATCTATCTATCTATCAGTATTCTAGGATGACAATTACGGCTTGAACCTTAGAATGACTGACTCCCATCCTTTTCTTAGTTTTCATGACCCAGTTTTAGGAGAAACGTATCCCGGTTCGATACATGATTGAGAAAAAAGCGTTTTTTTTCCCGAGAGCTTCATTTCTTATTAAAATAAAAGAGAGTGAAAAGGTTGGGAGCGTGAAAGTCAAAGACGCTGGCTCTGCAAACTTCCTCATTGTCTCTATTGTGTAATTGAGAGACAATTTGTCCGTAAAAGGATTAGCCGACGTGATTTACGTGCCGGCGACATTTAGCCTTCAAAGCAAATGACTTTCTTTTCTCCGCGGGACAAAAGAGGGTCCGCCGAGGAGTCCCTCGCAAAAAGAAAGCCAGAAATGGAAGCGACGGCTAATTCAGACCTTGATGAAGTCGTTTCCGATTTCAGCTGGCGGCTGAAAGCCTTAAAAAAGAAGAATGGAGAAAAAAGTCCACTCCGAGAAGTCATAGTCACTTAGAAAGCATCTGAAGCACCGGGAGAAGATGAAGCAGGAAGCCCAAAGTGGCTTATATCAGTGGCTAGAGAAGGAAACTGGGGAAAAGTAAGCTACATGAATCGCAGCAAACTCAGCGATGTAAATGGCTAGAGAAGGAAACTTTGGGGAAAAAAGTAAGATGCCTGAATCACAGGTTTTATACGAGCTAGTTGGATATGTCCTCAAGCTTCAGGACTCCTGTATAACGGAACCCGGCGATGTGAATGGCTAGAGAAGGAAACTGAGGGGAAAAAAGTAAGATGCCTGAATCATGGGTCTCTTACTAGCTAGTTGGATATGTTCTCAAGCTTTAGTACTCTTGCATAAGGGAACTCGGCGATGTGAATGGCTAGAGAAGGAAACTTTGGGAGAAAAAGTAAGATGCCTGAATTGCGGGTCTCATATTAGCCAGTCGGATATGTTGTCCAGCTTCAGGACTCCTGTATAAGGGAATTCAGCAATGTGAATGGCTAGAGAAGGAAACTGTGGGGAAAAAAGTAACATGCCTGAATCGCGGGCCTCATACTAGCCAGTCGCATATGTTCTCAAACTTGGGTAAGCTCCTGGAGACTGACACTCAGTAAAGAAGCAGCTGGAGCAAAACTCACATTACGAGTCGAGGAAAGCCATAAAATGGATCTAACACAAGTGGTTAGAGAAGGAGACCGTAGAAAAAAACATTTAAATACCTGATAAGGAGACTTGTCAAAGCTCTGGAAGAAGAACAACACTGAGGGACAGCTAACAATACAAATGGAGCTAACAGGCAGCCGTAACCTGGAGCCAAGTAGCAAACACCAGTGGCTAGAGAAGGAAACAGTGGACAATGAAGTGTAAGATACCCGAATAGGGGGACTCGGGTAAGTTCTTGGAGACTGACACTCAGTAAAGAAGCAGCAGGAGCAAAACTCACATTACGAGTTGAGGAAAGCCATAACTTGGATCTAACAAAAGTGGTAAGAGAAGGAAACAGTAGAAAAAAACGTTTAAATACCTGAATTAGGGGACTTGTCTAAGCTCTGGAAGAAGACTGACACTGAGGGACAGCTAACAATACAAATTGAGCTAATAGGCAGCTGTAACCTGGAGCCAAGTCTTAAACACAAGTGGCTAGAGAAGGAAACCGTGGAAAATGAAGTGTAAGATCACATTACTTGGCAGTGTTGAGCAGTCCCCATCCCCTGATCTAAAACCTACATGAGGGCAAGGAAAAACTCAAAACCTCAGCATGAAGAAAATAATTCATGAATAGCGGCTATCACCAAGCAATAACTAGCAGCCAAGTGGCTAAAAAAGGAAACCGTGGAAACAAGTGGATAATCCCTGAATGACAGTACTCCGCTGTGGAAGGACACTTACAATAAAGATGAAGTGATAATAGATAACGATACAATTAGCAGCTAGAAGCAAGCCATCGCTTGCAGCCAAGTGTTTGATATTAGTGGCTAGAGAAGGAAACCGTCGGAAAAAAGTAGAGCGTACGTGAATGACTGGATTTCTTAACCTAAAATCATTTTGTTTAAGCTAGTGCATGTATTTGTTGCTTACTATTTGGACTAGTAAGGTTTTATTTGAATGAATGGAGTCGATTTACACCACTAGGGGTCGCTACATCACACACACCGCCCCGCTAACTTTTTTTTTTTTCCTTCTTGCTGATGTGAGAAATAGATTTGGTTCTTCCCTTCGGCCAAAGAGGCAATTTGTCATCAAAGAGGCCAAGGTGCCTTTTCTATTTCTGAAAGAGCGAACTGGAGGGAAAAAAAAAGGAAAGAAAGTATAAAAGTTGTGTTTACAGACGTGCCGCTCGAAAACGGCCGGGAAAAATTGATGTTTTTGACAGCCGCAAAATCTTTTTGACCTCGTCCGTCTCTGGAGCGAATGCCTAAAAAATAAAAAAATAAAATACAAAATACAAACTTTTAAGGTGAAATTTTAAGGACGAAATCATGTCAGAACCTGAAGAGAAACAGGAACAGGACCCAATCGCGTGACGTTTCTCACACAAGCCTTTTATTTTACGGGGAAACGGGGAGTCATGCACGTTAGGAAGCCGGTCTGGCGTGGAAGGACAGGAAGCCAGAGGCTGACGAGATCGATACCAATTGCCCGAGTTGATATCGGACGGATGGGGTCGATACCGGACAGGACGGGACAGACAGGATTGATAACAAAACAGGATATCGCCCACTCCTAAATTTGATTATTTTTTTGTTTTGGGGACCGCGTATAATAAGCAACACTTTTTAAAATAATGAAGATAATTTAAACCAGATTTGAATAAATAGTATGAGTTAAAATGGTCAAGAACTGGAACAGGATCAGGACCTAAACGCGTGACGTTTCTCACACAAGCCTTTTATTTTACGGGAAATGGGGAGTCATGCACGTTAGAAAGCCGGTCCGGCGTGGAAGGACAGGAAGCCAGAGGCTGACGAGATTGATACCAATTGCCCGAGTTGATACCGGAGAGGACAGGGCAGACAGGATTGATATCAAAACCGGATATCGCCCACTCCTAAATTAGATTTTTTTTTTTTTTGGGACCGCGTCAAATAAGCAACCCTTTTTAAAATAGTGAAGATAATTTAAACCAGCTTTGAATAGTCAGTATCAGTTAAATTTGTCAAGAACCAGAACCGGATCAGGACCCAAACGCGTGACGTTCTCACACAAGCCTTTTATTTTACGGGGAAATGGGGAGTCATGCACGTTAGGCAACCGGTCTGGTGTGGAAAGACAGGAAGCCAGAGGCCGATTAGATTTATACCAATTGCCCGAGTTGATATCGGACAGATGGGGTCGATACCGGACAGGACGGGACAGACAGGAATGATAATGAAACATGGCATCGCCCACTCCTAAATTTGATTGTTTTTTTTGTTTTTGTTTTGGGATTGTGTCAAATAAGCAACCCTTTTTAAAATAGTGAAGATAATTTAAACCAGATTGAAATAGTCAGTATCAGTTAAAATTGTCAAGAACCGGAACAGGATCAGGACCCAAACGCGTGACGTTTCTCACACAAGCCTTTTATTTTACGGGGAAATGGGGAGTCATGCGTGTTAGGCAGCATTTTGGAGTGAAATTATAGGAAGCCAGAGGCCGACGAGATCTTTACCAATTGCCCGGGTTGATATCGGACAGATGGGGTCGATACCGGACAAGACGGGACAGACCAGATTGATATCAAAACAGGATATCGAAAATAAATAGGACAAACAAAACGGGAACGAAAACTGGAGAGAATAATAAACAGGACAAAAATAGACTGGAACGAAACTGGAAACCGATATTAAACAGGACAAAATAAACGAGAATACCGGACAGGAAATACCAACAGGAAGAAGGACCGAGTCAAAGCCCACGTCTTACGGGTGCAGAGGTTGGTTGACGGACTGACAAAGGAAGAGTGAGAGTACTGAGCTTAAATAGACAGAAAGCCAATCTCTCAACAAGTGTGGGATTTTAGTATCTCTGTAGTATGCTCTTGGAAGTATCTCCATAGTATTATTTGAGTAGCATTTTTAGTAGTATTACTGTTAAGGTATATTTGCAGTTTTTCTGTAGTAGGATTTTAGTATTTTTTTAGTATGATTTTTGAAGGAAAACTCTAGTATGTTTTTTTGTAGTATTTTTGTAGGGTATTTTGTGTTACTGTAGTTGTTTATTCAAAATATTTCTGGTGTAAGATTTTAGCATCTCTGTAGTATGCTCTTGTTAGTATCTCCATAGTATTATTTGAGTAGCATTTTTAGTAGTTTTACTGTTAAAGTATATTTGCAGTTTTTCTGTAGTAGGATTTTAGTATTTCTGTAGTATGATTTTCGTAGGATGACTGTAGTATGATTTTTTTGTAGTATTTCCATAGTATTATTTTTGTAGGTTTTTTGTGTTACTGTAGTTGTTTATTCAAAATATTTCTGGTGTAAGATATTAGTATCTCTGTAGTATGCTCTTGGTAGTATATCCATAGTAATATTTGAGTAGTATTTTTAGTAGTATTACTGTTAAGGTCTATTTGCAGTTTTTCTGCAGTAGGATTTTAGTATTTCTGTAGTATGAATTTCGTAGGATGACTGTAGTATTATTTTTGTAGTATTTTTTTAATTTTTTTTGTGTTATTGTAGTTTCCAAAACTTGGTTTTATTTGGAGTTTTTAAACACTTCTGAAGTGTTATTTGCAATACTTATTAATACTGCCGGCAAGCACTTGGAAGGGTCAGGGCACAAAAAGCCTCTTAAAAATCACTTCAGTTCAGAAATGTTTTTGAAGGGCCTCAAATTTCAAACACGGACTCCTTACTGTCGCCATAAGTGAGTATTAATTACATTCGTGGCTTCAACATTTTAATTGGAGAAACAAAACATTTGGGTTAACTGTTGCATGCTAATATGACATATTAGCATACTGAGAAGCAAAAAAACAAAAAAACCATGGAAATGAAGCTTGTGATGATAAAGAGGTACGAAGAAGGCGCCAAAGAATGTGGCTGAAACACAAGGTCGGCGATACAAAACTGCATTTTTCATCATTTATTTCTTGTCTATTGTTCTTAAGGTGTTGCTAAAGGGAGAAGCAAAAACATGATGACCAGAGAAATGAAGCCTGTGATAATGAAATACAATGAAGGCACACACATCGCAAAAGAATGTGGCTGTAACATAAAGTCGGCGATACAAAACTGTATTTTTGATCATTTATTTCTTGTCTATTGGTCTTAAGGCTTGCAGTGTTGCTAAAGGGAGAAGCAAAAACATGATAACCATAGAATCGAAGCTTGTGATAACGAAATACGATGAAGGCACATGTATTACTAAGAAATATGGCAGAAACCAAACATCTGTGATACGATACTGTATTTTTGGTACTGTGTTCATTCACTAGGGGTCTCTTGGCATGCAATGATGCTAAAGGGATGAGCAAAATCGTGATAACCATGGACACCAAGCTTGCAATGATCAAGGAATAAGAAGAAGGCTACCTTGGCTAAGTCTGATGGCCATTATGTAATTTTTGTGACACAGTACCTTATTTTTGGTATTGAAAGTATTCACTGTGACTCGAAGGGGTCAAAGCTATGCTCAAGGGAGAAGCAAGACATGATAACCATGGAAATAAAGCTTGCGATGATCAAGAAGTACAAAGAAGGCACACACATCGCCAAGGAATGTGGCTGTAACGTAACGTCGGCGAAACAAAACTATATTTTTGATCATTTATTTCTTGTAAATTGGTCTTAAGGCTTGCAGTGTTGCTAAAGGGAGAAGCAAAAACATGATAACCATAGAATCGAAGCATGTGATAATGAAATACAATGAAGGCACACGCATTACTAAGAAATATGGCCAAAAACAAACATCAGTGATCCGATACTGTATTTTTTGTATTGTGTTCATTCACTATGGTTCTCTTAGCATGCAATGATGCTAAAGGGATGAGCAAAAACGTGATAACCATGGACACCGGGCTTGCAATGATCAAGGAATAAGAAGAAGGCTACCCTGGCCAAGTCTGATGACCATTCTGTAATTTTTGTAATACAATAACTTATTTTTGGCATTAAAAGTATTCACTATGACTCAAAGGGGTCAAAGCTATACTCAAGGGAGAAGCAAGACATGATAACCATGGAAATAAAGCTTGCGATGATCAAGAAACACAAAGAAGACGCACATGTCGCTAAGGAACATGGCCAGAACCGTAAAGTTGGTGATACAATACCCCGAAAGCATTTTTTATTGATATGCTATGACTTCAACGTTTGAAGGACCAAGCAAAAACATGATAACCATGGAAACAATGCCTAAGATGATCAAAGCAAGTGAAGAAGTTCTATTAAAAATCCATAAAAGTGATGCTATCCTCTAAAGGGAAGCTATTCACCAACTTAATGCTAATTGATAATGTGGCTAGTGGCTGCATGAGCCAGAATATGAGGGATTTTTAGACGATCGCAAATCTATGAAGTAGCTTTGGTTTGTGGGACTACAATTAGCGGCTAGGTTATTTAGCGTTCAAACCTAAATTTTTGAGATCTTCACCAGATACAAACTAGGAGTTGTAGTGATGTCCCTGACACTAGCATTAGCTTATAAGCATTTAGAAATATCTACTATAGTGGCGCTATGGCTAAAGTAAAGCTAAAGCTAATAGCAGCAAGCTAGCAAAATAATGAGCTAAACCTTCGAATTACGGGAAGATGATTTGAGTTACGAGTGTGAGATTCTGCATAGAATTCCACTCCTAATTCGAGACATCCCTGCGCTGCGCTAAAGCAATCCTAAGGAAGCTAGCCACCAATGTCATCCCATTTGCTAATGTTGCTAGCGGCAGGCTAGCAAAACAACGAGCTAAACCTTCGAATTATGGAAAGATGATTTGAGTTACAAGTGTGAGATTCCGCATAGAATTCAACTCCTAATTCAAGACATCCCTGCTCTGCGCTAACGCAATCCTAAGGAAGCGAGCCACCAATGTGATGCTATTAGCTAATGTTGCTAGCGGCAGGCTAGCAAAACAACGAGCTAAACCTTCGCATTATGGAAAGATGATTTGAGTTACAAGTGTGAGATTCTGCATAGAATTTTACTCCTAATTCGAGACATCCCTGCGCTGCGCTAACACAATCCTAAGGAAGCTAGCCACCGATGTGATGCCATTTGCTAATGTTGCTAGCGGCAGGCTAGCAAAATAATGAGCTAAACCTTCGAATTACGGGAAGATGATTTGAGTTACAAGTGTGAGATTCCGCATAGAATTCAACTCCTAATTCGAGACATCCCAGCTCTGCGCTAACACAATCCAATGATTTCGAAGCAAGTGAACAAATTCCGTCACACGTCATCTTCTCCACACAAAAGAGGCGTTTTCTTTCTTCTCGGCAGCTGCACTTTTGACTAAAGGCTCATTTGAGGATTACGCGTCCTCTGTGAGACCGTCGATTCATTATGGACGCCGCTAAAAAGCCATCTGCGGCTAAATGTCAACCAGATCAACGGCCTGACGCGGGATTTTCAAAGCTAACGGCACTTCGCCGCGTTAAGCTAGCGGCCAAAGTCCATCTCGGTTTTTCGAGCTGTGGAATCCAAATACTGTTGCGTCCATAAATATAACGGAAAATCTGGAACGAAAACTGGAGAAAATAATAAACAAGACCTAAATAGACAGAAACAAAACTGGAACCCGAAATGAAACAGGACAAAAATAAACGGGAACGATACCGGACTGAAGATATCAACAGGAAACCAGGACCCAATCGCGTGACGTTCTCACAGGACCGAGTCAATACGGAAACTGGAGAAAATAATAAACAAACTTGTTTCTCTCTCTCTCTCTCTCTCTCTCTCTCTCGTTTATCACATTCTCACATTCTCTCTCTCTCTCTCTCTCTCTCTCTTTAGCTCTTGTTTCTCAAATTCTCCCTCTCTCTCTCTCTTTAGCTCTTGTTTCTCAAATTCTCCCTCTCTCTCTCTTTAGCTCTTGTTTCTCAAATTCTCCCTCTCTCTCTCTTTAGCTCTTGTTTCTCAAATTCTCCCTCTCTCTCTCTCTCTCTCTCTCTCTTTAGCTCTTGTTTCCCACATTCTCTTTCTTTCTCTCTTTAGCTCTTGTTTCCCACATTCTCTTTCTTTCTCTCTTTAGCCCATGTTTCTTACATTCTCTCTCTCTCTCTTTAGCCCTTGTTTCTCTCTCTCTCTTTAGCTCTTGTTTCTCTCTCTCTCTCTCTCTTTAGCTCTTGTTTCTCTCTCTCTCTCTCTCTCTCTCTCTCTTGCTCTCTCTCTCTCAAGCTTTTGTTTCTTACATCTCTCTCTGTCTCTTTAGCTCTTGTTTTTTTACATTCTCTCTCTCTTGCGCTCTCTCTCTCTCTGTGTCTCTCTGTCTCTCTCTTTCTGTCTCTCTCTCTGTGTGTCTCTTTCTGTGTCTCTCTGCCTCTCTCTCTCTCTCTCTCTCTCTCTCTCTCTCTCTCTATCACTCTCTCTCTCTTTAGCTCCTGTTTCTCACATTCTCTCTCTCTCTCTCTCTCTCGCTCTCTCTCTCTTTAGCTCTTGTTTCTCACATTCTCTCTCTCTCTCTCTTTAGCCATTGTTTCTCACATTCTCTCTCTATCTCACTCTTTTTCTCTCTTTCTTTTTTCTCTCTCTTTTTCTTCATCTCTAATCTACTCGTCCGGCCCTTGAGAGAATGTTTGTTTTATCGCGTGGCCCCCGAGTTCAAATGAGTTTGACACCCCTGATTGAAGTGAAGGATCGGTCTACTTTATTTACTGTCAAAGCTTATTTTAGTTGTATTTGTATTGATAACAAATATTCTATGTTTCTTTTCGCATTAATAACTTTTCGAGCCCATTTTTAAGCCACTGAATATCGTTTCCTCGTATCGTTTTTTTGGACCTCCTTTCAACACTAATTATCGGTATCGGACGTGACAAACCCGTATCGCTCGATAACCCGTCGGAACCTTAACGGGAGAAGGACGTAGATGGAAAGCAAAAGGTGCGCATGCCACGTCCAAATGTCAGGCACCGGATGGGCCGCCTAAATTATTCAGGGGGCCTCGGTAACCTCGGCCCCGAGGTCAGCGCGGGGCCTCCGCGGCAAAAAAAAATGGCGGTGACGAATGTGTGCGGCGGAGTCATGCTTTGAGCAGATGTTGGAGCGGGCAGGTAAAGTCACCTGCTCGCTGAACCGCGAATGACGCCCGCAAAAAAATGCAAAAAAAGAAATAAATATATACAAATAAATAAGCAAAGGCGGGAGGTTTGCCCCCGATTTGCTACGGTGGCGTGCCCACCTCGGGGTGGACGCTCACGACTTGAGCTAGGCACGCTACGCTGACATGAAGAGTCGGGGGATGTATTGGAATACATTGAAGTCGGTACAAAGAAAGAAGAAATAAGTAAGAAATAGATATAGATAGATAAGATAGAGAGATAGATAGAGATAAAAATGGAGGGATAGAGATAGATAGAGAGATATATATTATGATGATAGATATAGATAGATATATATTGATCATAGAGAGATAGAGAGCAATAAAGAGAGAGAGAGAGAAAGAGAGATAGAGATAGATGCATAGAGAGATAGAGGGATATAGATAGAGAGATATAGATAGAGATAGATAGAGATGGATAGAGATGGATAGAGAGATAGAGATACATAGATAGAGAGAGATATAGATAAAGACAGATAGAGATAGAGTGAGAGAGGGGGATAAAGAGGGATAGAGAGAGAGGGAAGAAGAGAGAGATATAGAGAAATAAAGAGAGAGAGATAAAGAGAGAGATAAAGAGACAGATAAAGAGAGAGATAGAGCGCAATAGAGAGAGAGAGATAGAGAGAGAGGGATATAGATAGAGATAGAGAGATATATGCATAGATAGAGGGATATAGATGGATAGAGAGAGAGAAAGATAGAGAGATAGAGAGCAATCAAGAGAGAGAGAGAAAGAGAGAGAGAAAGAGAGATAGATACATAGAGAGATAAAGGGATATAGATAGAGATAGATAGAGATGGATAGATAGATAGATAGAGAGATAGAGATACATAGATAGAGAGAGATATAGATAGAGATAGATAGATGGATAGAGGGATACAGAGATAAAGAGATATAGAGAGAGATATAGATAGAGATAGAGCAAGCGAGGTGGGATAAAGATAGAGATAGAGAGGGATAGAAAGAGGGATGAAGAGAGAGTGAGAAATAAAGAGAGAGCGATAAAGAGGATAGAGAGAGATAAAGAGAGAGGGATAAAGATAGATAGAGTGCAATAGAAAGAGAGAGAGATAGAGAGAGGGGGATATAGATCTAGAGATAGATGGATAGATGGAGGGATATAGATGGATAGATTCATGCCCGTAGGGAATTTCACACTTCCAGCAGTATCCGTGTGTTAGAAAATAATAAAATAATAGATATAAAATACAAAAGTACCCAATATAATGTGTCGATATAGAAAATACACACCGTCATAAAATTAGGCTAATAAGCAATGTGGGGGTGGGGTTCAATGTGGACTTTTACTCCCCCGGATGGAGTTAAAGAGCCTCATGGCATGAGGAAGAAATGATCTCCTCAGTCTGTCAATGTCTTTAACATCAATTCAATACTGTAATCTGGGGTTGGGCCACACGTGACCAGTCCGGCCCGCCAAACCAAAATAGTACAATATAAAGTAATACTAATAAAACACGTCTTTTGGCTGCCAACGTTGTCTCCATTGTCCCTTTGTGTGTCTACAACAAAAATACTACAACACAAATCTATCCATCTATATATTCTGTTCAACAGAAGGGCCCGACAGCTTTCGCTGGTTTACCCCCGCTGCATCATACGGGTGCCCTGCCTATCCCTTAGAACACGTCTAAACATCCCACTATCCTTTTACAACACCTCTCCACAAATACTACAAAAATATCAAATTGAACGCTTAAAAACAGGGACTTCATATAGTATTCATATTCATAACATATGATAAAACAATTTCATTGTCACAATATATTCAACCCATGTTGTAACAATGACAATAAAGATACCGTATTTTCCGCACTATAAGGCGCACCTAAAAGCCTTTTATTTTTTTCAAAAGCTGACCATGCGCCTTATAATACAGTGCGCCTTATATATGGATCAATATTAAGTCGCAAAGTCTTGCAACTAACTTGCAGCCGCCGACTCGATTTTCCCCCGAACGCCAAGTAGTCCGCGGTGTATGCTGTGATTTATTTACCGGCGTTTCATTGGCTAACCAATGTGTCAATCATCAGTTGAATCGATCGCTATTGGCTAAAGTTATTCGAAGGTCAAGGGGCGGATCCTTTTTATCATTTACAGGCTGGCATTGGCTTAAGCGGCAAAACAAAGCCTGCAATTGGCCGAAAAAGATGTGTCAATCATCAGTTGAGTCGATCACTATTGGCTAAAGTTATTCAGAGGTAAAGGGGGCGGATCCTTTTTATCATTTAGGGGCTTGCATAGGCTAAAGCGGCAAAACAAAGCCTGCAATTGGCCGAAAAAGATGAATGTGAATAGCACGTGGTTGACGGCATAGAGAAAGCATTTTTTACTATTCAGTATTTGTAAATATTTTATTCTCCTGGATTTACTACACTCACGGATATAAGAGGACCATGGCTGCACATTATTATAAACACAACGACTTCGGTGAGCTACTCCGGCTATATATTATCCCTGTATCTTGTTTCAGACTGAACTCGATGTTTCTGTGATAAGCGGTGCAGATCATGGATGGAATGGAGTGTCTATTTTTAAATTAAGGACCAAAAACTAATTTTTCGGGGTGCGCCCTATAACCCGGTGCGCCTTATAGTGCGGAAAATACGGTATATTCTATTCTATATGTATTCAAATATCGAATTCTCAAAGGTGGCTATTCCATTGTTATTTACGTCTGGCTCAATGTCAGCTCTTTATTGGAACTTCGTTTTCTAATTGCACTCTCGGCCTTTTCTCCGTATCTTTTTTGCGTTTGATGTCGACGAACCGAACTTGCGAAAGAAAAATGAGAAAAAAAATGTTGACCTCGCTGTAAGAAGTGATATCGTTTGAGGCGTGTCTTCTTACGGGCTGTTTACTTTCATGTTGATCGTTTTTTTTTTATCATATATATTAAATATATATATATTCTGACATCAATGCTTATGAGACAACAGAACACAAAGACTGAAATCGGAGATGGCGGCTGGTAAACACATTCAAAGGCAATAGGTTCTGCTTTTTCTCAGTATTTGTTGCATGAAAACAGTCTCAGAAAGAGATAGAAATACACAACCCAGCAATATATATATATATATATATATATATATATATATATATATATATATATACACATTTGACTATAAAGGATTTTATACAATTGACTCATAATGCAATGAAGATTGTCACTGAGTAGGCTTTGGTTCAGGGGTGTCAAACTCATTTTAACTCGGGGTCCACACAATAGGACAAACATTATCTCGGGAGCCGGACTCGTGAATTAGAGAGAAAGAAAAGAGAGAGGGTTGGACAAAAAGAGAAAGAAAGAAAGAAAGAAAAAGAAAAAGAAAGAAAGAAAGAAAGAAAAAGAAAAAGAAAAAGAAAGAAAGAAAGAAAAAGAAAAAGAAAGAAAGAAAAAGAAAGAAAGAAAGAGAGAAGAGAAGAAAGAGAGAAAGAGAACGAGAGAAAGAGAAAGAGAGAAAGAGAAAGAGAAAGAGAAAGAGAAAGAGAAAGAGAAAGAGAAAGAGAAAGAGAGAAAGAGAGAAAGAGAAAGAGAGAGAGAAAAAGAGAGAGAAAAAGAGAGAGAAAAAGAGAGAGAAAAAAGAGAGAGAAAAAGAAGAGAGAAAAAGAGAGAGAAAAAGAGAGAGAAAGAGAGAGAAAGAGAGAGAAAAGAGAGAGAAAAAGAGAGAGAAGAGAGAGAAAAAGAGAGAGAAAGAGAGAGAGAAAGAGAGAGAGAAAGAGAGAGAGAAAAAGAGAGAGAAAGAGAGAAAGAGAGAGAGAGAGAGAGAGAGAGAGAGAGAGAGAGAGAGAGAGAGAGAGAGAGAGAGAGAGAGAGAGAGAGAGAGAGAGAGAGAGAGAGAGAGAGAGAGAGAGAGAGAGAGAGGGAAGAAAGAAAGAGAGGGAAAGAAATCCAAAGAGAAATAGAAAGAGAGAAAAGAGAACGAAAAAAAGAGAGAAGGGGTGAAAGAGAGAAAGGGAAAGCAAAAGAGAGCGAGAGTTAGAGAAATGGACAAAAAAAAAGAAAAAGGAAGAAAAATGTAAAAAGACACAGAGAAAGAGACAAAGAGAAACAAAGAAATAGAAACAGAGACACACTTAGTTAAATTGTTAATGAAATTGAATCCGCCCCCGTGTGAAAATGTCGGCTTTCTTGTTCATCTTTTCCCTCAAGAAACGAGAGCGCATACATTGTTGGGTGAACGTAGTTTGTCGGCTCCAACGGTGCTGCCGCAGGACAAAAACACGTCCGAAAGTCTTAAAATCAGAAAAAAAAACAATGGACAGCAATGTCGAGTTCTTATGTATTTCTGAGTGTAATGGATATAAATAAAGACTCAAATATTTGACTAAATGTCCTCTAAAACTAAAGACAAAATGAGAGACCTCAGCCATTCCTGTCCAACATCGAAGAAACGGTCCGCCCTTGAAATGTCTCCGTCCGTCCCGGACCCCCGCCGACTAAAGACGCGGTGATTACCGGAAGGCGGCCATCTTGACATTTGTCCCCTTTGACTCCGTCCAAATAATAGGAGCGATGGTCTCCCGTGGACACGGCCCCTCCAACTCCGAAATTATTGTCGGGAATAGCGACGGGGAGTCTCCGCTCTTCCCGTCTCCGAAAGTCAAGATGTTCTCACACCTGGAAAGTGCAGTGGGTCTCTCATCTGCAGGAATTTGGTCAGGGTGCGTACGGGTGCTTGAAATCCTTAAAAATGCTTTTCATGTTGTGTCTTTGAGGTCAGGAAAATACTTGAATTTGGGGGGAAATGCATGGAAATGCTTGATATTGTTGCCATTGCCGTGTTGAATGGCAGTCTGACTCAATAGATGAAGAAAACGTTTTAAAAAGTATGTGACAATGACACCACTGCCCCTTACTGGTCATATCCAAGAAGACAGCTCTATTTAGAAAACCAGCTCTTATGGCTCAGATCACTGAGAAGAATCAGCTATTTCGTCTCTTAAACAGCTCCTTAGATTTGTGTTATTACCAAAATATTTAGTACCGTAAATTCCGGACTATAAGCCACTACTTTTTTCCCCAACTTTCTGAAATGAAAATGAAATGATCTGCATTTCTATAGCGCTTTTCAAGTCAATGACTTCCCAAAGCGCTTTACAATGTGCTCCACATTTCCCAATAGCGGCCGTTCAGTGTCTTACCCAAGGACACTTCGACATGTAACACGGACGGGCCGGGATTCGAACTGGGATCCCTTGATCCCAAGACGAGCGCTCTACCTCCTGAGCTACTGCCGCTCTGAGGCTTATTCAGTGGTGCGGCCAATTTATTTACATTTACAATTTAGACTGTTTTCATGCAACAAATACTGCCGAATTAGTGTCGTTGGAGTCTCTGGGAAGCCCTCTTCTGAAGCCCTCTCCTATTCACCATCTTCTCCCCGCATAATGACATGCCGACTCCTCCCATGGGCGTGCCAAGGAAGCCCCCCCTGGGCGGCGCGGTGTCTGGAATACTCAAAACAACACCGAGCGTTTCTACGTCATCAGGGCCTTTCTGCGTCTGGATGTGCTGATTATCAGCCTATCAGCCTTCCCGCTGTTCCTGTAAACAACATTTTCCACCAGGGTGGCCTGACCTCGCACCACAGCCCAGTCAGTGAATATCTTTTGCATTAAATGTAACTTGTAGTCAATCGTATGAAATCCTTTACAGTCAAATGTATAAAATCCTTCAATCTCTCGTTGTATACGATCAGTCTCTAAGGACATCGTCGAGTTTTGTTTGCATGTTCTCTTCAAAATCAAAAACTGGCGCAGAAAATGCAGTTTCTTTTCAAATGGAAAATCACAGCAAAATTGAACCATGTTTCTGAATAATCGCCATCATTTTCAAAATCGTGCGATTTCACACAAATTCTGTAAAACAACGGTAAGCAACATCAATCCCGAGCAAACAAAACCTGACATGAAATTACCGTATTTTCCGCACTATAAGGCGCACCGGGTTATAGGGCGCACCCCGAAAAAATAGTTTTTGGTCCTATATTTTCCATACATAAGACGCACCGGATTATAAGGCGCTACAATGGGAACGTGGACAAAACAGTCAGATGGTTCAGTCCAACTGATTACCCCCTTAAGATTCCCAAAGCTTGCAAAGAAGCAAATACGTGTCGTAGACACGTGCGGATGCGGTGTCCGTACGATGTCACTCAAATGCATCGTTCCATCATTCGGAAGGTTCAAGTCCTGGGATTCAAGAAATGCCAACCATTCCTTAGTTTCTATTTTCTTTTTCGCTCGCAACTTAACTGTGCATATGACGATAAACACTTGGAATTGAGTTGAATTTAAAAATAGACACTCCATTCCATCCATTATCTGCACCGCTTATCACAGAAACATCGAGTTCAGTCGGAAACAAGATACAGGGATAATATATATAGCCAGAGTAGCTCACCGAAGTCGTTGTGTTCAATAATAATGTGCAGCCGTGGTCCTCTTATATCTGTGAGTTTAGTAAATCCAGGAGAATAAAATATTTACAAATACAAAATAGTAAAAAAATGCTTTCTGTATGCCGTCAGCCACGTGCTATACGCATTCGTCTTTTTCGGCCAATTGCAGGTTTTGTTTTGCCGTTTAAGCCAATGCCAGCCTGTAAATGATAAAAAGGATACGCCCCTTGACCTCCGAATAACTTTAGCCAATAGTGATCGATTCAACTGATGATTGACACGTCTTTTTTGGCCAATTGCAGGCTTTGTGTTGCCGTTTAAGCCAATGCCAGCCTGTAAATGATAAAAAGGATCCGCCCCTTGACCTCCGAATAACTTTAGCCAATAGTGATCCATTCAAATGGTGATTGACACATTGGTTAGCCAATGAAACGCCGGTAAATAAATCCCAGCATACACCGCGGACTACTTGGCGTTCGGGGGAAAATCGAGTCGGCGGCTGCAAGTTAGTTGGAAGACTTTGCGACTTCATATTGATCCATATATAAGGCGCATATCTGTATATGTTTTTTTAAGCATTTTTGAAGGGGCGCCGCTACTTTTCGGATTTTCAGTTTTCACGGGTGGTCTCGGTCCCCATTAACCGCGATAACCGAGGGATTACTGTATATTGGAAAGGTTTCAGTGGGTGCAGGTTTGCCTTAGCCACTAGGGGGCGAAAGAGCAGACTCAGAGAAAGAGATGCTCCTCAAAAAACTTGACTTGCCGCAACTTCAACATTGACTTTCAAATAGCGCATTTAAAAACCTACCGTTGCCAAGGTAACCCGTGTTATTTTACCTGGGTGTCATTTTGGATGAATTTGTTACTGAATCTGGATGCCCCTAGATAGATTTTCTTGCGCGGCGAGAAGGTGAATGAATGAATGAAAACTTTATTCGAACATTAAAATGAAAACAGAACAAAAACAATAACTCAACAAGAAAATAATATGACATAATATGTTCGAAAAGGGGTAGTAAGAAGCAAATGTTTATTTTCCCTACCCCTTCATCTTCCCTATTAAACACACCAATTATATAACAACAATAGTAATAATATTAATAATAACAGTTATGATAGAACAATAGCAACAATAACAACAGAGTTAACCATACTTCTAGAACAGGGGTGTCAAAGTCATTTGAACTCGGGGGGCCACACGATAGAACAAACATTCTGTCGGGGGCCGGACGAGTAGATTAAAGAGAAAGAAAAAGAGAGATATAGAAATAAGAGAAAGAGGGAGGGAAAAGGAGAGAGGGTGGGACAAAGAAAAAAAAAGAGAGAGGGAGAGAGCGTGAGAAACAAAAGAGATAAAAAGTCATGAGAGAGGGGGAAAAGAAAAGGAGCGGAAGAAAGAAAGAAATCCAAAGAGAAATAGAAGGACAGAAGGAGAGAAAAGAGATATGAAAGCGCAACGGGTATGAAGAGAGAAAGACACAAAGAGCAACAAAGGAAGAGAAAAAGAGACACAGGGAGTGAAAGAGACAGAGTGGGAGAAAAGGGGTGGAAGAGAGAGAGAGAGAGAGAGGGGGAAAGAGAAATAGAGACAAAGAGAGTGAGAAAGAGAGAGAGAAAAAAAAAGAGAGAGAGAAGGGGAGAGAAAGAGAGAGAGAAAGAGAGAGAGAAAGAGAGAGAGAAAGCGAGAAAGAGAGAAAGAAAGAGAGAGAGAGAGAAAGAGTGAAAGAGAAAGAGAGAGAGAAAAAGAAAGAGAGAAAGAGAGAGAGAAAAAGAGAGGGATACAAGTACAGTGTCTTTATGAGAGGCACCTGGCTTTGGCAACATCAAGTGGACATATTTCGAATGAGAACTTTTTTGGCACTTAGTTTTTGTTGACCTTGAATCGCAGTTGTGCAGTGAAAAATTTTAAGCGGCAGTGGCTCAGGAGGTAAAGCGCTCGTCTTGGGATCAAGGGATCCCAGTTCGAATCCCAGCTCCTCCGTGTTACATATCGAAGTGTCCTTGGGTAAGACACTGAACCCCTAATACCCCCAATAAGCAGGTTAGCTCCAAGGCCGCTATTGGGAAATGTGGAGCACGTTGTAAAGCGCTTTGGGAAGTCATTGACTTGAAAAGCGCTATATAAATGCAAATCATTTCATTAGGGCAGTGGCTCAGGAGATAGAGCGCTCGTCTTGGGATCAAGAGATCTCAGTTCGAATCCCGGCTTCTCCTTGTTACATGTCGAAGTGTCCTTGGGTAAGACACTGAACCCCTAATACCCCCAATAAGCAGGTTAGCGCCTTCCATGGCTGCAAGGCCGCTATTGGCAAATGTGAAGCACACTGTAAAGCGCTTTGGGAAGTCTTGACTTGAAAAGCGCTATATAAATTTCATTTTCATTTCATTTCATTTCAAAAATTTTACTAAATGATCTAATTTTAATCATTTGGACTAAAGGAATAAAATATGAGTATGATCTCGATATCCTACCCTATGGTATGGTTCTAATTGCTTGTTTTTGAAGGATGAAAAGGGGCTGGAGTCAACTTTTGTAATGATTGCCCCAGACTTCTGCATATATATATATATATATATATATATATATATAAATATATATATATATATATATATATATATATATATATATATATATGTTAAATATGTCAGAACTAGAAAACAATATCATAAATACAATGTATTATAGTTTAAAATAATGTCCGCGCAGTCTCGCGCAGCTTAAGAGGGAACATTACACGAGGCCGACGCACCTTGACGGCGTTTCCCGTCTCGTCCTGGACGGATGAGACGTCTCTATCGGGGGGATAATGGATCTTTCGGAACGGCGAGATCTCAGCTGTGACGCCGGAAGCCCGAAACGGCAACAGAGACGCGAGCAGGGCACGGAACGTCGTGTCTCTTATGAGCCGACGCGCTCGTATATCGCCGGGGAAAAATGGTAATGTACTCGAATACATTATACCAGGCCGAGCGGCCGCCGGAATGGAAAGGATTCGCTAGAGCTCACTAGGCTGAAAATGGACGATGGGGACTAGAGGCCAGAGTGACATATTTAATGCCAATCCTATCCGAGGTGGGCAGCACGGTGACGCAGTGGTTAGCGCGTGTGCGGCACAGGTCGTGAGATCAAAACTTCCTGTGTGGAGTTTGCATGTTCTCCCCGTGCTGGCGTGGGTTTCCTCCGGGCACTCGTTTCCTCCCACATTCCAAAAACATCCATTTCAGGTGAATTGGCCGGTCCAAATTGTCCCTAGGAGTGAATGAGCGAGCGAGTTGTCTGTCCCTGTGTGCCCTGCGATTGGCTGGCAACCAGTTCAGGGTGTCCCCTATCCACTGCCCGATGATTGCTGGGATAGGCTCCAGCACCCCCGCGACCCTACTGAGGATAAGTGGTGTAGATAATGCACGGATGGATGGATGGATAGAACATTAAAAATAAATAAGACAAAAAATGGCAGCACGGGCGGCGCAGTGGTTAGCGCGTGTGCGGCACAGTTCTTAGGTCTCGGGAACCTCCTGTGTGGGTTCAAATCCAGCTACCGGCCTTACTACGCAGAGTTTGCATATTCTCCCCGTGCTTGCGTGGGTTTCCTCCGGGCACTCCGGTTTCCTCCCACCTTACAAAAACATGCATTTCAGGTGTCCAATTGTCCCTAGGTGTGAATGAGCGAATGAGTTGTCTGTCCTTGTGTGCCCTGCGATTGGTTGGCAACCAGTTCAGGGTGTCCCCTGCCCACTGCCCGGAGATGGCTGGGATGGGCTCCAGCCCCCCGTGACCCTAATGAGGATAAGCGGTACGGCTAATGAGATGAGATGAGAAGACAAAAAATGAAACTCAAAAATAAATAGAAATAAAGTAACAAAAAACGAAGAAAAAAAAAAAATTGGTGTTAACATAACAAAACATGAAAGTATGGATATGTAAGAACCATATTCACACTTAGATGGAACAGCATTTGAGAAAAGCTGGGTAAACATGGGAAGTAAAGGGCTGCTTTGCTCACTTTCAGTCTCCGTAGTTTGTCGTCTTCGTTTTTACTTGCACTACACACGACAGCGACCTCTAGTGGACAAATATCAAGCATTGTGCCTTTGAGAACAGCCAAATGTTTTTTATCGGCACTGTTTTGTGGGAGGCAGCACGGCAGCGCAGTGGTTAGCGCGTGTGCGGCACAGTTCTGTGGTCTTGAGATCAAAACCTCCTGTGTGGAGTTTGCATGTTCTCCCCGTGCTTGCGTGGGTTTCCTCCGGGCACTCCGGTTTCCTCCCATATTCCAAAAACATGCATGTCAGGTTAATTGGCCAGTTCAAATTGTCCCTAGGTGTGAATGAGCAAATGAGTAATTGCCCCTGGGTATGAATGAGCGAGCGAATTGTCTCCCTGTGTGCCCTGTGATTGGCTGGCAAGCAGTTCAGGGTGTCCCCTGCCCACTGCCCGAAGATATACATATACACCTTTTTCGAGGTCAAATCGGAGCACTTTCCAAGCACTTTCAAGGTCATTTTTTCAAGGTTTCCAGGACCTTCAAAGACATAAATCCAGCGCTGTTCAAAATAAGTTCCCTCTATATTTATTTATTTACTACCTATAATTATTGTGATTGGCACTCCGGTTTCCTCCCACATTCCAAAAACATGCATGTCAAGTTCTTTGGCTGGTCCCTAAGTATGCTTGTATGTCTCTGTGTGCCCTGTGATTGGCTGGCAACCAGTCTGAGGTGTACCCTGCCCAATGCCCGTAGATGACCGAGATGGGCTCCAGCACCCCCGCAACCCTAGTGATGATAAGCCGATCAAATTATAGAAGGATGGATTGATGATTGGGCAGCACGGCGGCGCAGTGGTTAGCGCTTGTGCGGCACAGTTCTGAGGTCATGAGATCGAACCTCCTGTGCGGAGTTTGCATGTTCTCCTCGTGCTTGCGGCACTACGGTTTCCTCCCACATTCCAAAAACATGCATGTCAGGTGAATTGGCCGGTCCAAATCGTCCCTAGGCGTGCTAATGTGTCCCTGTGTGCCCTGCGACTGGCTGGTAACCAGTTCAGGGTGTCCCCTGCCCATTTTTTTTTTGTCCTAGTCTACAAGGTCAGACTGGCAAGAAATATGGCAATGGCAACAATTCAAAGCGATGCAAAAATACTGCGAAAATACTAAGGACATACTACAAAAATTCTACGATGGATATACTACAAACAGACAACTGAAGAAATACTACAAAAATACTACAAACATATAACTGAAGAAATTCAACAAATATACAACTACAGTAATACTACAATTATGAAAAACAAAAAGTTTGTGATAGAAAAGACTACAAAAATACTCAGAAAAAAATGGACCGAACTATTTCAAAGGCATGGAGTATTTCTCACGCTGCCTTGTTCAAAATGTTGTTTCGTTTTAGTTTTCCTTTTTCACACTAGCGTTTTTTTAATAATATTTTAGCCTCACCTGTCCATTGTTAAGGGAAAAAAAGCTTGCTATAATTTATGGGGTGCTTTGGTCGAATTTGTGGTTGCTTGAGCCCCCCCAAAAACGGGTTGGTTAGGCCCATGGTCCTAAGGCTTGGAGTGATGCTAAAGGTGTTGGAATAATGTACATAAGTTATTCAACTTTACTATAATCCATGTGTGTTATATGTTTGCTCGAAATATTGTGCTTACAAAATCGAATATTCTCACACTAACGGTATAAATCAGTGACAGATTTGACCGCAGGCCAAGGTTCTTTCCTGAAGATAGCGTGAAGAGAGTTAATCAGTCACAATGCAAATAACAAGTTGTTGTGCAAGAAATGGTTTCAAATGGAACATTTAACCTTCAAACGCACCCCTTCTGTTTAGCAATTGAAACCACGTTGTAACTAGGGTGTTCCTTTCTAAAAAAAAAAGGCAAAAAGGGAAGACTGCTTTGGAGGGAGTTGGAGGATTGTAACAGAAGCAGTCTTCCTGTCACTCTCCTTTCAAGTAAAACCATACACAATTCTCTGTGTCTTTTTGTATGCAGGTTTTGTTACAAGTGTTGGGTTGAACCTGACAAGCAAAATCGTAATAATCTTGGAAACGGAGCTTGACAAACTCAAGAAATGCAAAGAAGGCAAACAAATGGCTGACCTCACCAAGTTAAATGGGGTAACTAATGGAAGATCACGATAATAATTCAAAATTCAAATATCTTCTCATGGGATGACATACTACCCCTCCGATATTTTCGCTTAACGATTCCCCCCTCAGAACAAATTCATTTCATATCCAGAGACTCTCCTGCATTCAGAGAAGTTCCCATTTCCACGATTTTTTTTTTTTTTTTTTTTTCGACGGAGGATACCGAGATGAGTGGTGAACCGGTTGATCCCTTGCTTGGGATAAATAAATGATAGGCTTATATCATGTGTTTCCATTAGGGACTCGGAATGGGTTGCTTGTCGAGTATTCAGTTCATAATACATTAATATTAATCCGGGACAAACTCTTCCAGTACTGCTTTATCATGCATGAGTATTTTAGTGATATCGGGGTCTCGTGACACCAGGAGCAGGCCGCAAAAAAATGAAGCCTGTTGGAATACTAGTAAATGGGTAACTCTACCCGTCACACACCTTGTACATCTTATGATACAAGGGAGAGGCCAAAAAGATTAAAGCCTATTGTAAAACTCGTAAACATATAATTGTATGCGCCACACAACCTGCATGTTTTGCTACCCCAAGAAAAGGCCAAAAAGAATGAAGTAACTAGTAATACTAGTGATTGAGACTCTGTGATTAAGAGTGTCACAAATAAACAGGACTTGACATCTCAAGGTTTCTTCATTCACCTCATGTTGGGGTTTTTGAGTTTTTCCTTGCCCTCATGTAGGTTTTAGATCAGGGGATGGTGTAGTAATAGTCTGTAGTTTGCAATAATCTGTGGTCTGTGCAGCCCTTTGAGACTCTTTGTGATTAAGGGGCAAACAAATAAACAGGACTTGACTTCTCAAAGTTTCTTCATTTTCCTCATGTTGGGGTTTTTGAGTTTTTCCTTGCCCTCATGTAGGTTTTAGATCAGGGGATGCTGTCATAATAGTCTGTGGTTTGCAATAATCTGGTCTGTGCAGCCCTTTGAGACTTTGAGATTAAGAGTGTCACAAATAAGCAGGACTTGACATCTCAAGGTTTCTTCATTCACCTCATGTTTGAGGTTTTTGAGTTTTTCCTTGCCCTCATGTAGGTTTTAGATCAGGGGATGGTGTCATAATAGTCTGTGGTTTGCAATAATCTGGTCTGTGCAGCCCTTTGAGACTTTGTGATTAAGAGTGTCACAAATAAAAAGGACTTGACATCTCAAGGTTTCTTCATTCACCTGATGTTGGGGTTTTTGAGTTTTTCCTTGCCCTCATGTAGGTTTTAGATCAGGGGATGGTGAAGTAATAGTCTGTAGTTTGCAATAATCTGTGGTCTGTGCAGCCCTTTGAGACTCTTTGTGATTAAAGGGCAAACAAATAAACAGGACTTGACTTCTCAAAGTTTCTTCATTTTCCTCATGTTGGGGTTTTTGAGTTTTTCCTTGCCCTCATGTAGGTTTTAAATCAGGGGATGGTGTTATAATAGTCTGTAGTTTGCAATAATCTGTGGTCTGTGCAGCCTTTTGAGACTCTTTGTGATTAGGGCCAAACAAATAAACATGACTTGATGATACCATGAAGCAGCCAAAAAGAATGAAGTCCCTTTTCGAACCCTGAACGTCTTGTGAAACCAGGGATAACTCCAGACAAATTAATCCTGTGGTAAATGAGAAAATATATGATAAATAGATGAGCCACGTACAATGTGCATCTTGTGACACCACGAGAAAACCAAAAAGAATGAAAATGATGGTATAGTAAATGAATAAATATATCATGATACCATGAAGCAGCCAAAAAGAATGAGGTCCCCTTTCAAAACCCGAACTTCTTGTGAAACCAGGGATAACCCCAGACAAACGAAGCCTGTGGTAAATGAGAAAATATATGATCATCATAGGCTTGACACGGGGCAGCACGGCGGCGCAGTGGTTAGCGCATGTGCGGCACAGTTCATGTCTTGGGAACCTCCTGCGTGGGTTCAAATCCAGCTACAGACTTCCTGTGCGGAGTTTGTATGTTCTCCCCGTGCTTGCGTGGGTTTCCACCGGGCACTCCGGTTTCCTCCCACATTCCAAAAACATGCATTTCAGGTGAATTGGCCGGTCCAAATTGTCCCTAGGTGTGAATGAGTTGTCTGTCCCTGTGTGCCCTGCGATTGGCTGGCAACCAGTTCAGGGTGTCCCCTGCCCACTGCCCGATGATTGCTGGGATGGGCTCCAGCACCCCCACGACCCTACTGAGGATAAGCGGTGTAGCTAATGAGATGAGATGAGATAGGCTTGATACACCATTCATGTCCTGCGACACTGCGAAGAAGCCAAAAAGAATGAGGCCCATAGTGAGACACTAAATGTGTTGTAAGATCAGGATGAAGCGAAAACAAATCAAGCCCAGAGAAATACTAGTAAATGAGTAATGAAATACAAATTACATTTAAATGCAAAAGATATCCACTGGCTGAGCTGTGGGGCGAGATCAATGCAACCTAGTGGAGAATGATGTTTACAGGAACAGCGGGAAACTGGGACAAAGGGCTGATAAGATAATCAGCACTTCTCGACGCAGAGGGGCCCTGGTGTCGTAGAAACGCTCGGGGATGTTTTGACCGTTTCAGACATCGAGACGAGGTGTTTGGAGCCACGCGAGGGCTTTCGTTGGCACGCCCATGGGAGGAGCCGGCACACCAGCTTGCAGAAAAAACGTGGGCCGGGAGAAGGAAGCAGAAGATCGAGAGAGGAGGCTTGACAGAGACTCGAGCGACACTAATTCGGCTGCTCACCTAATGACTCCCAACACCTCAGTTGGGTTGAGTGAGGGGGCTGGGAATCCCCTCCTCTGTATCAATCTCCAAAAAAAGAGTCAGAAATGACTCTAGCCACCTCCCACTAAGGGGATATGGCTGCGGTATATACAATATATAATATAAAATATAAAAATAAGTAACTATCGAGGGAACTCTGTAAAATCTAGGTAACCCTTCTGTTTTTGTTGTTGATCCTTTTCAGCCTGGACAGAATCGGTTCAAGTGTTAAAAAAAAAAGTGTGGGAGTGCATCTCCGTCCGTCTAATGGCATGAGAGCATCTCTGCGAGAGAGAGAGAGAGAGAGAGTCTCGGACAGCTCTCAATCAGACTGACCTTGCCCGGCAATCACCACACCGAGGGGGATTAGCCAATCACTCAAAGGACTCTTTCTTCACGTTTCGCACAAATACAAGTCAGAGTGCACGCTCACTTTTTTTTTTCCCGTTTCAGATCTTTGATTACGAGACGGCACTCCACCAGAAAACATATTTACGGCGTACGCTTCATTGAGCCTTCAAGTGCTGCTCGATTTTTTTTTTCCCGTTATCCGACAAAGAGAGAGGTGACGTCTGGAGCACCGAAATGCCTGGCAGGTTCCGGCTCGGCCTCAGAAGCGAAATACGATTTTAGAGAAAGGATTTATTGACGGAAAAAGAATCGCTTCGGAATAGTCTACAGAAATGGAACATGAAAGTTTTCTACGATCTTCGCCAAATCTAATCGCGCACTGTTAGAGCGCTGATTAAATCTAAATGAACTAAACAGTGAAGGATTTTATACATTTGACTATAAAGGATTTTATACGATTGAATACAAGTTACATTTATTGAGTGCAATGAAGATTTTCACCGAGTAGGCTTAAATTCAATGAGCAGTGAAAGTTCAGGGCACCCTGGTAGGAAATATTGTTTACAGCAGGGGTGTCAAAGTCATTTAAACTCGGGGGCCACACGATAGAACAAACATTCTGTCGGGGGCCGGACTAGTAGATTAAAGAGAGGGAAAAAGATAAAGAAATAAGACAAAGAGGGAAGGAAAAGGAGAGAGGGCGGGACAAAGAAAGAAAAAGAGAGAGGGGGAGAGAGCGTGAGAAACAAAAGATAAAAAGTCGTGAGAGAGGGGGAAAAGAAAGGGAGAGGAAGGAAGAAATCCAAAGAGAAATAGAAAGACAGAAGGAGAGAAAAGAGAAAAGAAAGCGCGAAGGGTATGAAGAGAGAAAGAGAAAAGAGAGAAAAGGAAAAAAGGAAGTTAGAGCAAAAGAGGTTAAAAGACACAGAGAGAGAAAGTGACAAAGAGCAACAAAGGAAGAGAAAAAGAGAGACACAGAGAGTGAAAGAGAGACAGAGTGGGAGAAAAGGGGTGGAAAAGAAAGAGGGAGAGAGAGAGAAATAAATACAAGTACAGTGTCTTTGTGAGAGGCATCTGGCTTTAGCAACATCAAGTTGACATATTTCAACCTGCAGCTTGTTTTTCTCTTGCGCTTCTCTGAGTGTTGTCTGGCGGGCCGGATTCAACCCCTTAGCGGGCCTGATCCGGCCCCCGGGCCGCCTGTTTGACACCTGTGGTTTACAGGAACGGCGGGAACGGGACATAAGGCTGATAAGATAATAAGCACATCCAGACGCAGAAAGGCCCTGATGACGGAGGACGGCAGGCATTGTTTGGAGGAACCACAGACATCGGGACGCTCGTCTGTGAGATTGTGAAGCTCACGTTGGGCTTCGTTGGCGCGCCCATGGGAGGAGCCGGCACAAGATGGCCAATGAGAGGAGAGAGCTAAAGGACTTCAGAAAAAGGCTCCCCAGAGACTCCAACGTCACTAATTCGGCCGTTTTCGATGGAGTAAACTTACCGTAAATTTTGGACTATAAGCCGCTACTTTTTCCCCAAACTTTCAACCCTGCGGCTTATTCAGTGATGCGGCCAATTCATGTAATTTTTCGAACGGCCGCCAGTGGCGCTGGATTACACAAGGTAAGTTTTAGACCGGTGGAATATATGCGCCGAGGAAGACTGCAACTTTTTGGCTTGACTAGCAGTGGGAAATCTTTCACTAAAACTGGCCGCATGCGACTTTTTCGCAAGTCTTCCAGTGGATCCTGACAGCGTGGGGCAGCATCAAAAAAATCCACCATCACCAACGGGTTCCGAAAAGCCGGTCTGCTGCGGAGAGGAGGGCACGGAATCAGGAGTGGATGGGAGCGTGGGACGACATCTATGTGACACTGTTTCTTTCCGACACTGAGGAAGACGACTTTGATGGCTTCAGTTCTAAGGAGAAAGATGAGGACGGTTTACCCTGATTTTTACAAGTACGGTATGTTTTTTTAACAGACCCATTTACTGTGTTGCGAGCGTGTTGCTAGCGTGTTGCTAGCGTTTTGCTACGATTAACGGGCACGGTTTGGGATGAAAGTTATATTATTATTATTAAAGCTTTGAAAACTCTCTCGGTGTACCGTCTTTCTTTGTAAATATGTGTAACCCATGTATAATATGTATTTGCAACTGTATTATTTGAGACACTTGTTCTGATATGTTTTGCGAATTAAAAAAGAGGGGCAGAGCAAACGCAGGCTGACGGGAAGTGGGGTAAAGGTGAGTGAGACCTGTTTGTTGTTGCGGCGGACAATAGTGGATATACGTTTTTCCCACCCTTACCTTTGGAAATATAGACTTCAGACCCGGACTCTGCAGGTCTGCATCAAACCTTAAGTTCCGGTTTCATTTTCCGTTCTTTTTGCCGGCTGGATTTTTGGACTGTGTACTTCAATGAAGGACATTTAGTTTTAACCGCGGGACTTGAAGTCGGGTTTGGATCAATTTTGTGTTTGTGTTACAATTTTGTAATGTGGGCGCGTGCGGCTTATATACAGGTGCGGCTTGTGTGTGTACAAAATCGGTTTTCCTGTTAAAGTTTGGTGGGTGCGGCTTATAATCAGGTGCGCTCTATAGTCCGGAATTTACGGTAAATATGAATCAAATGATGACTCACAACACGTGGTAAGCTTTCTCTCCTGGCTTTGATCTCTTTGATCTTAAAATGTGGTGGGTGCGGCTTATAATCAGGTGCGCTCTATAGTTCCGAATTTACGGTAGTTAAATTGTAAATGAGATTAAATCTGAATTCAGAATTCAAAAACACGCTTAATGGAAACAATCTTTGTGATAGTAAAAATTACAGAGAAGGCACATGCATCGTTACCCTTGCTAAGGAATAGCCGTAACCAATCAACAATCTGGATGATTATTAAGAATAAGGAAGCAATTTGAGCAAGCAAGTAAGGTAATGAAAAGTTTCGCAAGTGAACATTTTCAAAACAGTAATCATTTTAATCCGCCATCTCCTCCCCCTCTTTGCATCCACCCACTTACTTCACTATACCAGGTCAAATCACACCAAAGGTAAATAAAATTAAAATGTTCCTTAGAGGTAGAGCTTTTGTCTTGGGATCAAGGGATCCCAGTTCGAATCCTGGCTCGTCCGTGTTACATGTCAAAGTGTCCTTGGGTAAGACACTGAACCCTTAATACCCCCAATAAGCAGGTTAGCGCCTGACATGGCTGCAAGGCCGCTATTGGCAAATGTGAAGCACATTGTAAAGCGCTTTGGGAAGTCATTGACTTGAAAAGCGCTATAGAAATGCAGATCATTTCATTTTTTTCATTTAAAAAGACTTGACTACACAGAATGAAAGCATTAGTTCGATCTCAATGAAGAAAACATGAAAGTAAGAAGATGGAAGATGTATTTAAAAAAGAAAACAATTAGCATAGCATCTTCAGAATAGGATCTTCAGAATTCAAAACCACCAAAGTGACGCTAACACGGGCTTGACGACGCAATGTAAAAGCACTAATTGAATCTAAATGAAACATGAAAGTCAGAAGATGCATTTGAAGAAAAGGAATCAGTATCAAAGAGTATACAGAAACAGAACAAGGGAGTTTCTTAAGATCTTCAAAACTCAAAGACATGAAAGCTACGCTAACAAAGCCTCATTAGATCTAAATGAACAACAATGAAAAGTGAGAAGATGTAAGATTTAGTTGAAGAAAAAGGATTGGTATCTGCACAGAAACAGAACAAGGAAGTTTCCTAGGATCTTCAGAATTCAAAGACATCAAAGCTAGGCTAACAACAGGCTCAACGACACATCCCTGCTACATATACAGCTGAGACAGCAACTCTAACTAAATGAGCAAAACATTAAAGGGGGTGACTCAGAAAATCTTCAGAAATCAAAGACATGAAGATGACGCAAACACAGGCTCAACGAAGTACCAAGTAGATCAACATGAACAAAAAAATAAAATAAGAAGATGCAGGATGCATTTACTGAAATTGAATTTGTGTCAGATATTGTACAGAAACAAAACAATAAAGTTTGTAATCATCTTTACAATTAAATGACAAATAATCTACGCCAACACAAGCTCAGCCAAACGAATTAGCTCTATCTGAACAAAACATGGAAATGGACAGACAAGTAATTTAGTCATATACAAACTGGTGTTCACATAACAAAACATGAAAGGTTGAACATGTAGGAATCGTACTCACCCATAGCTAGAACAACTACATCATCCAACACTAACCATTTCTAACAGAACAAATCATGAAAGGAAAACAATTCATGATATGCCAGAACATGTAACTTATTCTAACTGAACAAAAACATGAAGAAAACACGGGATTTGTTGGCACACTAACTATCTCTAATAAAACTCATTTGAGTGAGAAGGACAGTGAGCAAAAACATGAAAGGAGAACAACGCAAAATATGTTGGAATGCTAACTAGATCCAACTGAACGAAACATTAAAGTAGAAGATGCAGGGTATGGTGGAATACAAACTAGTTCAAACAGGAAAAAAAACACAAAAGAACAAGGATGCATGGAACATAAGCGTGTATATAACCACACACTCAAACTCAACAAAAACACAACAACGAGAATATGTTGGCCCATTGACCCACGCTACCTGAACAAAACATGAAAGGATGAACATGCAGAAACTGTACTCGCACATAACTAGAACAACTACATGTTCCAACACTAACCATTTCTAACAGAACAAATCATGAAAGGAAAACAATGCAGGATCGGTCAGAACACTAGCTCATTCTAACTGAACAAAAACATGAAGAAACTAACGCAGGAGTTGCTGGCACACTATCTTTAATAAAACTCATTTGATTGAGAAGGACAATGAGCAAAAACATGAAAGGAGAACAACGCAGAATATGTTGGAATGCTAACTAGATCTAACTGAACTGAACATTAAAGTTGAAGATGCAGGGTATGGTGGAATACTAACTGGTTGTACCAGGAAAAAACCCACAAAAGGACAAGGATCCATGGAACATAAGCAACTCAAACTCAACAAAAACATAACAACGAGAACATGTTGGGTCCATTGAACCACGCTACCTGAACAAAACATGAAAGCCAGACGACACAGGACATATACCCACTCGTTGATAGACCGATACCGTGCCGGGAAGACCCTGAAACATCATATCGAAACACTAACTGGCTGTAACTAAACAAAACATGAAAATAGGCAAGGTAACGAGCTTCCTTCTATACATCTGACCATGTGGCGTCTCAAAGGGCTGCACAGTCTACAGACTATTGATACACAATCCCCTGATCTAAAACCTACATCAGGGCAAGGGAAAACTCAAAACCTCAGCATTAGTCAAGTCATGTTTATTTGTGACGCCCTTAATCACAAAGAGTCTCAAAGGGCTGCACAGACTACAGACTATAACAAACTACAGGCTATTATGACAGCATCCCCTGATCTAAAATCTACATGAGGGCAAGGGAAAACTCAAAACCTCAGCATTAGTCAAGTCATGTTTATTTGTTTGGCCCTTAATCACAAAGAGTCTCAAAGGGCTGGACAGATAAAAGACTATTGCAAACCACAGACTATTATGACCCCAACCCCCTGATCTAAAACCTACATGAGGGCAAGGGAAAACTCAAAAAAACTTCAACATAAGGAAAATATACTACACACTGTCCCTTTATCATTCATTCCAGTGACACACAGATATTGTCAACATAAAATATAGGTTATTCATATGCTATAGAGTATAAGTGTGTTTCAAGCTTAGATTTAAACATTTCCACTGAGGTTGCAGATCGGATCTTAGGGGGAAGAGCATTCTTGCGGATTTCTTCTTGGCTCTTGGGATCACGAGTAGACCAGCGTTTTCAGAGCGAAGGCTCCGGACCGGACCACAGGGCGAAATTCAATCCAGTCCATGCATGATTTTGTATAATGTAAATGCTGAAAAGAAGGGGGCCAAGTACTGAACCCTGCGGAACACCACAGGTAACACTAAGGGGCTCAGATGTCATCTCATCTCATCAGCTACACCGCTTATCCTCAGTAGGGTCGCGGGGGTGCTGGAGCCCATCCCAGCAATCATCGGGCAGTGGGCAGGGGACACCCTGAACTGGTTGCCAGCCAATCGCAGGGCACACGGGGACAGACAACTCACTCGCTCATTCACACCTAGGGACAATTCACCTAAAATGTATGTTTTTGGAATGTGGGAGGAAACCGGAGTGCCCGGAGGAAACCCACGCAAGCACGGGGAGAACATACAAACTCCGCACAGGAAGTCTGGAGCTGGATTTGAACCCACGCAGGAGGTTCCCGAGACATGAACTGTGCCGCACATGCGCTAACCACTGCGCCGCCGTGCTGCCCCGGCTCAGATGTCATTTCACCATATTTAACACAGTGCGTCCTATCTGAGAGGTAGATAGATAGATAGATAGATACTTTATTCATCCCCATAGGGAAATTCACACTTCCAGCCGTCTACCCTGAATTAACAGATGAACATGATGCCCTAGGGGTGCTTGTAGCGGAGTGGATGACGTCACGCTAGTCCAAAAGTTCGACATCCCTGCGGCAGATGGAGATGAAAATCCAGGGATACACCACCTCGTGTTAGCAAGTCCGCCTCCTCTCCGATTCCCCCCGGCTTTCGTGTCTCTGTTTAGCGGCGTTGAAGCCGGATTGCTCCGGGTAGCTACACGTTGGCGTCCGGAATGCTAAACGTGAGCCACGTTTCCGCAAAACACAGCAACTGCGCTCCCTGTGCGCTTCGATGTTTTTCACCAGCACTCGATGATCTTATTTGGTCGTGAGTTCGCATTTACCATGATTACGGACGGTACCGAAGACTTATAACGCCGCTAGCCGCTTCGCTAGCTCCGGCTCTTCTTCCACGATAGGCCCCTTCATCACGCCGGCACGAGAATTCTTCAGGGCGAGGAGTTGAAATTCCTTGAATACACGCATTTTTTGTGCGCTAAAACCCATGTCCATAGGATAGAAGTAATCCATCGTGTAGTTGTCAAAACGGGAAGAAAAAGCATATCAGCCCCATATCACACGAGACTGTTGTAAAGGTACAGGACATGAAAGTCACAGCATACCCAACTTGAGAAACTCATTCCCCTGCAATGATCCGAAATTGAACACAAATCGAACAAAAGACCGAGTGGGCACTCAACGCTCGGCGTTTCTTTCGTTTTACGAAAAAGTTGTCCTGAAAAGATGACGTCTGGTTAGCCTTGGACGCAAATCACCCTCCTCTCGCTTTCGTTTTTTCGGGGGGGCAACAATAGCGAGAGAAAAAAACCTTGAAAATATTCCGAGCGCAGGTAAAAGATTTGATTCGCGTATTTGCCGTTTTCAAGTAGAAGCTTTCGAAAGGAAAAAAAAAAACAAGGTCGTACCAGACTGTTGAATACTCTTTCGAGAAAAGGAGTTGAACGATACGATTTGACTTTTTTCAGTACTGTACATTTACAAGGTTTCTTGGGGGCGAGGAAAATCGCATTCAAAACAATCTTTAAGGTTTTTAAATCCGCTTCCGTGCTTACTTTAGGAACCCAAACTTGAACCCCGGCCCCTCCCTGTCAAATTGGCCTCCAATTCCAACCCTGAGTCATTTGAATGCTCTTTTTTGGGGAATCTGGACGCTTTTGCACTCTCCAACGAGGTCCCGAAGTGAAATAATTGTGATGCTACCAACACGATGGAACACACAGAAATAGAAGATTTTTTATTCTCGCCTGAATGTTTTTGTTTGCGATCACATTTCTGCAGATGAGTGCAACATGGGCGTCTTGGCTGGAAAACAGATGTAGATAGAGAGGTAGAGATAGAGAGAGAGAGAGAGAGAGAGATAGAGAGGTAAAGATAGAGAGAGAGAGAGATAGAGAGAGATAGAGAGGGAGGGGTAGGGAGAGGGGTATAAATAGAGGTAGGAAGAGAAGGGTAGAGAGAGAGGGAGAGAGAGAGGGGTAGAAAGAGAGGGGTAGAAAGAGAGATAGAGAGAAGGGTAGGGAGAGAGGGGTAGAGAGAGAGAGGTAGAGAGAGAGTGCTAGAAAGAGAGATAAGAGGGAGAGGGGTAGAGAGAGATAGAGATAGAGAGATAGAGAAATAAAGGTATAGAGAGAGAGAGAGAGAGAGAGAGAGAGAGAGCGACAGAGAGAAATAGAGAGACAGAGAGAGAGAAACAGAGAGACAGAGAGAGAGAGACAGAGAGACACACAGAGAGAGACACACAGAGAGAGAGAGACACAGAGAGAGAGAGAGAGAGAGAGAGAGAAATAGAGAGACAGAGAGAGAGAGAGACAGCGGGACAGAGAGAGAGAGAGACACAGAGACAGAGAGACACAGAGAGAGAGACAGAGAGACACAGAAAGAGAGACACACAGAGAGAGAGACAGAGAGACACAGAAAGAGAGACACAGAGAGAGAGAAAGAGACAGAAAGACACAGAGAGAGAGACAGAGAGACAGAGAGACACAGAGAGAGAGAGAGAGAGAGACAGAGAGAGTGATAGAGAGAGAGGTAGAGCAAGAGATAGAGAGAGAGATAGGATAGATAGGATAGACAGGCTAGCTGTCCCTTTTGAACAGCTAAATGTTTTTTATCAGCACTGTTTTGTGGGAAGCAGCACGGTGGCGCAGAGGTTATCGCGTGTGCGGCACAGTTCTGAGGTGATGGAACCTTCCTGTGTGGAGTTTGCATGTTCTCCCCATGCTGGCATGGGTTTCCTCCGGGCACTCCGGTGTCCTCCCACATTCCCAAAAAACATGCATGTCAGGTTAATTGGCCTAACCAAATTGTCCCTAGGCGTGCTAGTATGTCCCAGTGTCTCCTGCCCACTGCTCAAAGACGGCTGGGATAGGCTCCAGCACTCCCGGGACCCTACTGCAGTGCAGATAATGGATGAATGGATGTTTTGTGAGAATGAAATGATTTGCATTTATATAGCACTTTTCAAGTCAAGACTTTCCAAAGCGCTTTACAGTGTGCTTCACATTTCCCAATAGCGGCCGTGCAGCCATGTCAGGCGCTAACCTGCATATTGGAGGTATTAGGGGTTCAGTGTCTTACCCAAGGACACTTCGACATGTAACACGGATGAGCCGGGATTCGAACTGCGATCTCTCGATCCCAAGACGAGCGCTCTACCATTTGTCCTAACCTCATCCGGGTTCTAGCTTCGGCAGGACCCGACTCCGTTGAGTTTGAGACCCCCGCTTTAGAAGTTAAGGTGACTTTAAAGTCCAAAGACTTGAGCATAATATCCCTTCATTAAAAGACGGGAGAGGTGAGGGAAGGGGAGACAGCTGTTTGAAAGGAGCACCTGCGGCACACCTGTTCAATGTCAAAAACAGAAACGAAAAAAAAAATGACTTTCTGAAACCGGGGTTCAAGTTTACCCACTTAATGACCTGCCGAGTTGAAGAAACTGACAATGGGGGGCGGTGGGGTTGGTCCTTTTTAATGGCAGCCTCCCCACTCTGCCAAATGTCAGTTTCTTACAACAAATTAGCAATGTTTTTGCCGCCGGTGGTTTTCAATGATTTCCTCCGTCTAATAGCACTTTTGTTTCTGAAGGAGGGAAAGAAAATAACGTGTCCGGTCGCGTTGTCCAATTAGGCCTTTTCCACCGGAACGAGATTTACATTGGAGTGCCAACGGGTGTCAGTCATTAACCACGCTCCGATGAGAACTGTCACAAACTGTCGTACTTGTCAAATGTGGCCCCCGGTTTGGGGACCGGATTTCGTCATACACCTGTGACACCTGACAGAACTAAAGGTGACCTCTTTGATGCCTCTCAGTGAATTTTTCGTGGATTTTTCGCAGGACTCGGGAGGAGGGGAGACCATTTATGATAATACTGTATATTCGCGCTCACAAGATGTTCGATCTCATGACCTCAGAACTGTGCCGCACACGCGCTAACCACTGCGCCGCCATGCTGCCCCTGTGTCTATAATTAATAATAATAATAATAATAATTTCCTTGTTTTGTCATTCTGTGTAACAATGTACACAGAACGAAATGTCGATTGCAACTGACCCGTTGTAGCGAGCCGATGCAGCCGCAGCCAACAGAGGGCGCCGCCGAACACTTTTTAAGTCTTAGGAATGACTCGGCCGGGGCGCGAACCACCGACCTCCCAGTCTCAAAGCGGGCGCCTTACCATCTATGCTACTGAGCTGGTAAAGGGACCGTGTGTAATATGTACTGCCTCCTAGTGGTACAAAAAACTTCAATCCAGTAATTGGGTTTCATAAAGCGAATGAGCAAAAAATGTGCAGGTTTTTAGCTAGCTATCTGGGTACTTTTTTAGCTTTGTAGCTAGCTATCTTCGTACATTTTTAGCTATTAGGCAAGCTATTTACCTAGCTTTTTACATTTTTTTGCATGCTATTGAGCTAACATTTCATCTTTTTTAACTTTTTTGGCTTGCTATCTGGCTCCAAAGAGTTTTTACCGGACTATGAACTTTACATTACAATATTATTATCATTTATATGATCATGTTTGGCATTTGGATTCTATGTAAACCAAGTTACATTTAGTTTTTCCATATTTTGCTTAACATATTTCCGTTCCTCCAAAAATATTTTAGATGGCTGATGTTATATTTTACTCGTTATTTTGTTGTTGTTGTTGTGCTCTGTACAGCCCTTTGAGACTTTTTGTGATAAAGGGCATCACAAATAAATATGACTTGACTTGACTTCATGTGTGTGATGTTAAGCGGTAGCGTAGCCGAGGACACCTTGAGGCCGCTGCTCACACTGCAGCGCTGAATGTTCATTTACGGATTTTGGGTGTAATATCTGATGTTTTTGAGAGATGGTTCACATTGCCGACAAAATGCGACTTCTACGCGTCTCCATATTCACTGTAAGGACAAAATGCATTGTTTGCGGAAGTACTCATGGATGCGCACGCCGAAGGCTATCTAGCAATTGGATTTATTGTGCTAGCTGAGAATGAGCGAACGCTTTCTGTGCGTTTGTCTACAACGGTGCGTTGATTTCTGAGCCGTCCCCATAGAATTGAAAATCTATGAAGGTTTGCGAGTGGAAGAAGCGAAAAAACAAACTCTGACAAGTTTTTATCCGTGTGTTTTACTTTGTTATCAATATTTAAATAAACCGCAACCAAACTCCCTTTGGCAATTGCTGTATTTTTAAATATGAAAACTTGTATGTTTCTCTGTGTTGTGCGGAAAAATGCGCCACACCTCCAACCTAACCTCTGCATGAAATAGAAAGGAAATCATAAGAAACGTTATTAATATGTCACCCAGGGTTGGGTAGGGTGACTTTAACTGGATTACTTTCAATGACTTTTGGATTACTCCAATACCAAATATGCTAATAAAATACAAAAGAAACTAAATGTGAATAAAATTACAAAATTTTGTGAAGGCTTGGGGCGTAACGGAAAACATGGAACGGGAAAAATGATATTGGCAAGCTGTTTGGATTGATTTTCATTTTCTTTCTGTCGCATTTGATGTTCGTTTTGCCGGAGATCAAAGAGATCAAAGCCAGGAGAGAAAGCTTACCGCGTGTTGTGAGTCATCATTTTATTCGTATTTAGTTTATTTTGTCTTTTATTAGCATATTTGCTATTGGAGTCATCCAAAAGTCATTGAAAGTAATCCAGTTAAAGTAACCCTACTCAACCCTGTCACCTTTCTTTTTGTTTGAGGATTTTTTTTTTCTTGTTGAGTATTTAAACCTTTTCTTTATGGAATAAGAAATATTAAAATAAAATATGCAAAATTAGCTAAAACGACCTGGGATGGGCTCCAGCACCCCCGCGACCCTACTGAGGATAAGCGGTGCAGAAAATGGATGGATGCATGGAAGGTAAAACAACACATGGCTGTATCTATCCATCTATCTATCCAACTACCTTGGTCATATCCCTCAAGAGGCGTGACCGACAGCAATGCCAACAAGTATTCAAAAACAAGGTAAAGAAAATAAAGAAAAAAAGGGAAAAAAAAGCAAAAAAAAAAAAAAAACACAGACAAACATTTTTGGACCATTGCCAACCCAAATGCCCGAGCACCCAAACAAGTTAAGCACCTCAGCACCCAATTCGGTCATGCTTTCGTCCCTCCAAATGAAACGGGAAACGAGAGAGCGGGCGTGTCACTCAGGGCCCGACTGCTTTCACTGGTTTACCCCTGCCGCATCATACAGGAGCCCTGCCCATCCCTTAGAACACGTCTAAACGTCCCACTATCCTTTTACAATCCCTCTCCACTCATTTCTATCTTCAACAAGAGTTCTAGCCTCCGCATGGCTGTACAAAAGTTCAATCATATATAATGTGGGTGTTTGATTGTATTCCTTATGTGTTAGTTTATTTACTATTCTTAGTAAAACAAATAAAAAACTGCATTACATTATTAAATTACAGGGTTGTCTTTTATTAGCTTATTTGGTATTGGAGTCATCCAAAAGTCATTGAAAGTAATCCAGTTCAAGTAACCCTACCCAACCCCGACTATATACACAAAATTTGTTTCAAAACTCCAGTACCATCAAGAGCAGGTAAACATCTGACAGCTTTTGCTGTGGGCACGGTCCTTAAATATTGGTATTTACTGGTTCCTTTAGATTTATTAGAGTCACGTGCAGGTGATGAGAAGCAGGCGTAGTGCCCTCCTGTTTTTTCTGTATTTACTATATCCAGGGTTGGGTAGGGTTACTTTAACTGGATTACTTTTGGATGACTCCAATACCAAATATGCTAATAAAAGACAAAAGAAACTAAATATGAATAAAATGACTCAATTTTGTGCAGGCTTGGGGAGTAACGGAATACATGGAACGGCAAAAATGATGTTGGCAAGCTGTTTGGATTGATTTTCATTTTGTTTCTGTAGCATTTTATGTTAGTTTTGCCGGAGATCAAAGAGATCAGAGCCAGGAGAGAAAGCTTACCACGTGTTGTGAGTCATCATTGTATTCCTATTTAGTTTCTTTTGTCTTTTATGAGCATATTTGCTATTGGAGTCATCCAAAAGTCATTGAAAGTAATCAAGTTAAAGTAAATAAAAAATGACTATTTTAAATATTATTTTGAAAAAAAATAATAAAAACTATAAATATGAGACTTAGTTTTACTTATTTTGCCATGTGTTTAGTACTTTTTTGCATATTAAAATGAAAATGTTCAATTTTTTTTTTCTCTCTTTTTTCTTATTTCTTTTTTTTTTTTTTTTACTTAACTTGGTAACAAATAACTGAATTAGCCAAATTTTCCCCCAGTAGAACAAAAACATTTTAACTTTTTTTGCACCGTGAATACTCAGACTTTCTGGTCTTGAAAAGAAAAAATGACTTTTCAAAAAAGAAAGAAAAGGACAAGAAAGTGCTAGCCAATGCTTTTTCATTGTCCTCAAAAATAAATAAAACCTAGAAAAAAAAAAAAACAGTTTTCTTGGTCCGGTGACAAGAAAATCCATGTCCCGCCAAGCCAACGCGAGACAATGAAATGCGCGGCCATTTTGAATCGGTTTTATGTCACTGCTTCTTCTCCGTCATTCTCAATAACACCTCGGCGTCCATTATCTTGGCGAGTAATTACGATATCGATTTTGCCTCCTTGTGTCTTTCTTCTCGTGCCGCCGTCCTTCTTGATTGCCATTGTTGTCTTGATGTTTTGCGTTGATTGGCTGAGACGGAAAAGCCATTAAAAGCACCAATCGGGCGCTGTTCTGCTTTTTTCCGACCCGGTCCCTAGGAATGGAGAACTTTTCAGATCGGGACGATTCGTTTTCAGCAAAGAAATCTCGTCGACGATACCAAATTCGGACAATGAGAAGGTCCACAATGGTACGATTCAATTTCGGCAAAGGGCCGTTTAAGTGTGGAGGTCCAATGCTTATCCCACAATTTCCACATCAGGAACCTGGTCAACAACACCAAATTTGGACAATGGGATGGTGCAAGTTGGTACGGTTAATTTTCAACAATGGACGTTATTAGTGCTGAGGTCAAACAGATAGATATACAGATGTCTAGATAGATATAGGTAGATAGAAATAGATTTCTAGATAGATAGAGATAGAGAGATAGAGATAGATAGATAGATAGATAGATGTCTAGATAGAGATAGATAGGTGTCTAGATAGATAAATAGATGTCTAGATAGATGTCTAGATAGATGTCTAGATAGATAGATAGATGTCTAGATAGATAGATGGATAAATAGATGTCTAGATAGATAGATGGATAAATAGATGTCTAGATAGAGATAGATAGATAGATGTCTAGATAGATATATGTCTAGATAAATAGAAAGATGTCTAGATAGAGATACATAGATAGATGTCTAGATAGAGATAGATGTCTAGATAGATAGATAGATAGATGTCTAGATAGATAGATAAATAGATGTCTAGATAGAGATAGATAGATAGATGTCTAGATAGAGATAGATAGATAGATGTCTAGATAGATATATGTCTAGATAAATAGAAAGATGTCTAGATAGAGATACATAGATAGATGTCTAGATAGAGATGGATGTCTAGATAGATAGATAGATGTATAGATAGAGATAGAGGTCTAGATAGATAAAGATGTCTAGATAGAGATACATAGATAGATGTCTAGATAGATAGATAGATAGATAGATAGATGTCTAGATAGATGGATAGATAGATGTCTAGATAGATGGATAGATAGATGTCTAGGTAGAGATAGATATCTAGATAAATAGAGATAGATGTCTAGATAGATATAGGGAGATAGAGATAGATGTCTGGATAAATAGAGATAGATGTCTAGATAGATAGAGATAGATGTCTAGATAGATAGATAAATAGATACATCGATGGATAGATGTCTAGATAGATGTCCAGATAGATAGATGTCCAGATAGATAGATGTCTAGATGTCAAAATAGATGTCTAGATGGATGTCTAGATAGATAGATACTGTAGTCATCCCCGAAGGGAAATTCACACTTCCAGCAGTATCCTTTTGTTGTTTATGAACAGATTAACAGGATGGCCTCGGGGTGCTGTGTTGTAGTTTAGCAACAGCGGAGTGGATGACGTCAAACGCTAGGCCAAAAGTTGGATGGAAATCTTTGTGCCCAGGGTTACACCGCCTCGTGTTCACATAGATAGCGAGTCCGCCTCCTCTCCGCTTCCTGCAGGCTTTTGTGTCTCTGTCTGCCCTAACAGCGGGTAGCTCCACGTGAGCCACGTGTCCGTAAAACACAGCGAACTGCACTCCCTGTACGCTTTGATGTTTTTCACCAGCACAGCCAGTTTGTCGGTCTCATTTGGTTAGAGCTGCTTAGCCTTAGCTCCGGCTCTGCATCCACGATAGGGCCCCTCATCACGCCGGCACGGGAATTCTTCAGGCCAATGAGTTGATTCCTTGAATAAACACATTTTTGTGCGCTAAAACCCATAACAAAATTAACCCATAAACAAATTGTCCCTAGGCGCGCTAGTGTGTCCCTGTGTGCCCTGCGACTGGCTGGCAACCAGTTCGGGGTGTCCCCTGCCCACTGCCCGAAGATGGCCGAGGTGGGCTCCAGCACCCCCGCGACCCTACTGAGGATAAGTCCTGCAGATAATGGAAGTTCTCGAATCCCCACCCAATAATATTATAATTCCGAACACCTCTACGGCCTTATTTATATAACTAAAAGCAGGCTGAGAAAAGGAATATACGGCGTGATGCATGATTAGCCGTCTTATTGTTTATTCAACGTCGGCGCTTTTAATAAAACAACAAATAAAAGCTGCGAGCGCGGAAAGCCTGATATATTTGCGATAAATTCATGATATATTCCGAGCGCAGACAGGAGGCGCCGAACGCGTCCTCTTTTGTTTGATCTTGCCGCTTTCAAAGAGGAAGTGGAGACGTCTCGCCGTCGAGCGAACTCGGTCTGAGGAAGCGCTTCGGGGACACGCGAGCTAGCTTGATACGGAAAAAAACCCAGCCAGAGTGTGGATTTTGCGAGACGCTGATCTGTTTGTAGAACTGTACAAACAGTTTCACGCCAAAAGAAACCGAGAAAGATCCGTTTTGTCTTACATTGTCGTCAATCTTTTGCCATTTCTATACAAAATCGAATCGACAACACCGAATTTGGACAAGGCGATTGTCCAAAAAAACAGTTACTTCCTCAGGACAGTTATAAAAAAACAACATCCTTTTTAAATGTGTCCTGCCTGGTGTATTCACTGTTTTCCACAATAATCCCCCCTTTGACAATTTTAAATATTCCAACAAAGTCTTTTGCAAGGGTTCCTGTCCAATCACAAGGTCATTCCAGTCTCATCAACATCACCAGGTATCTAAAATTCGATTGTCCAAAACTAAAAAACAGTTACTTCCTCAGGACAGTTATATAAAACAACATCCTTTTTAAATGTGTCCTGCCTGGTGTATTCACTGTTTTCCACAATATTCCCCCCTTTGACAATTTTAAATATTCCCAAAAAGTATTTTGCAAGGGTTCCTGTCCAATCTCAAGGTCATTCCAGTCTCATCAACGTCACCAAATATGTAAAATTCGATTGTCCAAAGCTAAAAAGCAGCCTTTCCAGGACAGTTATATAAAACAACATCCTTTTTAAATGTGTCCTGCCTGGTGTATTCACTGTTTTCCACAAAATTTTCCCCTTTGACAATTTTAAATATTCCAACAAAGTCTTTTGCAAGGGTTCCTGTCCAATCACAAGGTCATTCCAGTCTCATCAACATCACCAAGTATGTAAAATTCGATTGTCCAAAACTAAAAAGCAGGCTTTCCAGGACAGTTATATAAAACAACATCCTTTTTAAATGTGTCCTGCCTGGTGTATTCACTGTTTTCCACAATATTCCCCCCTTTGACAATTTTAAATATTCCACAAAAGTCTTTTGCAAGAGTTCCTGTCCAATTTCAAGGTCATTCCAGTCTCATCAACGTCACCAAATATGTAAAATTCGATTGTCCAAAGCTAAAAAGCAGGCTTTCCAGGACAGGTATATAACACAAGATAATTTCCAGATATGTCCTGCCAAGTTGTCTGTGCCTTTTCCACAATATTCCCACCTTTGACAATTTTAAATATTCCACAAAAGTATTTTGCAAGAGTTCCTGTCCAATCTCAAGGTCATTCCAGTCTCATCAACGTCACCAAATATGTAAACTTCGATTGTCCAAAGCTAAAAAGCAGCCTTTCCAGGACAGTTATATAAAACAACATCCTTTTTAAATGTGTCCTTCCTAGTGTATTCACTGTTTTCCACAATATTCCCCCCTTTGACAATTCTAAATATTCCAACAAAGTCTTTGCAAGGGTTCCTGTCCAATCACAAGGTCATTCCAGTCTCATCAACGTCACCAAATATGTAAAATTCGATTGTCCAAAGCTAAAAAGCAGCCTTTCCAGGACAGTTATATTAAACAACATCCTTTTTAAATGTGTCCTGCCTGGTGTATTCACCGTTTTCCACAAAATTTTCCCCTTTGACAATTTTAAATATTCCACAAAAGTCTTTTGCAAGAGTTCCAGTCCAATCACAAGGTCATTCCAGTCTCATCAACGTCACCAAATATGTAAAATTTGATTGTCCAAAACTAAAAATCAGGCTTTCCAGGACAGTTATATAAAACAACATCCTTTTTAAATGTGTCCTGCCTGGTGTATTCACTGTTTTCCACAATATTCCCCCCTTTGACAATTTTGAATATTCCAACAAAGTCTTTTGCAAGGGTTCCTGTCCAATCACAAGTTCATTCCAGTCTCATCAACATCACCAAGTATGTAAAATTCGATTGTCCAAAACTAAAAACCAGGCTTTCCAGGACAGTTATATAAAACAACATCCTTTTTAAATGTGTCCTGCCTGGTGTATTCACTGTTTTCCACAAAATTTTCCCCTTTGACAATTTTAAATATTCCAACAAAGTCTTTGCAAGGGTTCCTGTCCAATCGCAAGGTCATTCCAGTCTCATCAACATCACCAAGTATGTAAAATTCGATTGTCCAAAACTAAAAACCAGGCTTTCCAGGACAGTTATATAAAACAACATCCTTTTTAAATGTGTCCTGCCTGGTGTATTCACTGTTTTCCACAAAATTTTCCCCTTTGACAATTTTAAATATTCCAACAAAGTCTTTTGCAAGGGTTCCTGTCCAATCGCAAGGTCATTCCAGTCTCATCAACATCACCAAGTATGTAAAATTCGATTGTCCAAAACTAAAAACCAGGCGTTCCAGGACAGGTATCTAACACAAGATACTTTCCAGATATGCAGTGTCTGAATTAAGGTTGTTTTTTTTAGACAGGACGGAATGGTACCTTGTTACAAACGTTCGCTTTATTCCGATTTTAAAATCTTCGTTCGGTTTGGAAATTTCAGTTCGTTTGGCAATTTGCATACTCGGCAGCCAATGAGAAGCCTGCATCGAATAACATTCGTGCTTCCGGACTTTCCCGAGCCTTATAAGGTCGCGCATTTGCATATCATTTTCCAAAGTAGACGCGCAGAGAACACAAGAAAAATGGATAAGTGGTTAGGAATCAAGCCAAAACCTCAGCCCCAGAAGAAAGATTCAAAAGAAGCTAACAAAATTGATGACGCTCCAAAACGTAAACGTACATTAAAAGCATGGTGGAAAGAGGAGTTCACGTGGCTTGGAGCAGACGCACAGAAAACACAAGAAAAATAGAGAAGTGGTTAGGCGTCAAGCCAAAACTTCAGCCAGACATGGGACCAAGTCACACATGTGCAAGTCTCAAGTAAGTCTCAAGTCTTCACCTTCAAGTCCCAAGTAAGTCCCAAGTATTTTTTTCTTGGGCAAGTCAAGTCACAAGTCAAGTCCCGAGTCTTAGATTGCCAAGTCCAAGTCAAGTCACAAGTCATAAAAACAGCGACTCGAGTCGACTCGAGTCCAAGTCACTAAGTCTCAAGTCCCCATGTCTGACTTCAGCCCCAGAAGAATTATTCAAAAGAAGCTAACAAAATTGATGACGCTACAAAACGTAAACGTGCACTAAAAGCATCGTGGAAAGAGAAGTTAACGTGGCTTGTAGCAGACGTATAGAAATCACAAGAAAAATAGAGAAGTGGTTAGGAGTCAAGCCAAAACTTCAGCCCCAGAAGAAAGATTCAAAAGAAGCTAACAAAATTGATGACGCTCCAAAACGTAAATGTACATTAAAGGCATGGTGGAAAGAGGTGTTCACGTGGCTTGGCGCAGACGACACAACGCAAATATTGCATGAATGAAGATGAGTCAATCCAGGAAACTTCATTTTAAAGTTATATATTCTGATGATCAATCCTTAATACTTTGCAACAATGTTTTTTTTTTTTTGCGATGAGTCATCTTATTGTGTTTAAAGTTGTGAAAAATGGGGCAGGCAACTTTATGGCCGGGCAGGCAAATGGTGTCCGCTAACTTTTTCTCATGATTTTCAGACAGTGGGATACATCCTGCAAAGTTGGCTAAACTGGATAAAGCTGCCCTGTTATTCAGCAATAACGTCTACAGCTAGCCAAACCGATGCTTTTCGCTTACGTGGCTAGCGGCTGAGTTAGCGCTAAATCCAGACCGGGGACTGCCGGAAGACTGGTTTAACCTCAGGTAAAGAAAACAACAACATAGCTGTATATTAACATAGTAAAGGTAATAATGAATGCACGGCAACACATGTAATATTAATGTTGTTCTTCTTTAACAAAATGCTTAGCTTCGATAAAACAAACAAGCTCCGGGCCGTCCGTTTTGATGAGCCGAATGCTATTCTATTCTATTTCCTCGCGGGAAGCTACGTGAAAAGTTGACATTTATTTAACTGAACACGCAAAAAAGTGACTACCTGACTATAGAGCGCACCTGATTATAAGCCGCACCCACCACATTTGAAGAGGATAACCGCTTTTGTACTTACACAAGCCGCACCTGTATATAAGCCGCATGCGCCCACATTAAAACATGTAACGCAATCACAAAAGTAACCCAAACCCGACTTAGAGTCCCGCGATTGTAACTGAATATAAAGTACACAGTCCAAAAATCACAGACGGCAAAATGAACGGAAAATGACACCGGTAGTCAGAGTCCGGGTCCCGTTGAAAGTAATCCAAGGAAAAAAAGTCTATATTTCCAAAGGTAAGGGTGGGAAAAATATATATCCACTATTGTCCGCTGCGTCCAAAAACACGACTCACCTTTACTCCACTTCCCATCAGCCCCCGTTGTTTTCGCCCCTTCTTTTTGATTTGCCCGTGGAAAACATATCAGAATAAGACTCTAAAATAAATACATTACAAAAATATACAGTTGCTAATACATATTATACATGGTTACACATATTTACAAGGAAAGACGGTACACCGAGAGAGTTTTAAAGCTTTAATAATAATAATACAACTTTCATCCCAAACTGTGACTGTGACAGGTAGCAACACGCTACTAGGTACACGCTCGCAAAACAGTAACTGGTCTGTTAAAAAAATATACCCTACTTGTAAAAATCATGGTAAACCATCCTCATCATCCTCCTCATAACTGACGCCATCAAAGTCGTCTTCCTCAGTTTCGGAATAAAACTTTGTCATATTGACGTCGTCCCACGCTCCCTTGTTCCAAAACACACTAGCAACACACTCGCTTCTTCTTTTTCGGACTGCTCGATTGCTTTTAGCTTGAAATCTGCGTCATGTGCCTTTCTTTTTGCAATTTGCATGATGAGGGTAAGTTTGCGCTAATTTAATTTGTGCACAAGCTGAGAAGTTGCAGTCTTCCTCGGCGCATATATTCCAGCGGTCTAAATCTTACCTTTTGTACTCGAGCGCCGCTGGCGGCCGTTAGAAAAAATACATAAATTGGCCGCATCACTGAATAAGCCGCAGGGTTGAAAGTTTGGGAAAAAAGTAGCGGCTTATAGTTTGGAGTTTACGGTACTCTGCGTCCTCAAAAACTAATTTGGGACCTTTTCTTTCAGACTTCAACTCGATAGGCGATTCAAAAGATGCTTTCAGGGTTTTTTTTTTTTTTTTTTAGTTTTCAAAATATAATGATTGATAGCGGAAGTCGAAAAACACAATTATGAATGAGGAGATAAAATAGAACCCCCCCGAAATACAACATGATTAATCTTAAGGTATTGTCATAAAGTGAAATTGTTACATGGCGGGGGATGGAAAGATATGCTAATTCGCTCCAAAACACCCAGATGAAAACATTTAAAAACAAAATAGTATAAAGTACTAAATTATTCCAGGGGTTCCTATATAGATTTTAATAAAATTAATGATAAGAATGAAACATTAAATTGAACATTTTTTTTTCGTAAAAACAACTTGAATAAGCAAAAAAAATGTTGGAAAATCGCGGGTATGTTTATTATTTGAATGATTTTCCTATAGTTTTCATTAACGCTTACAGGATCCTAAGACCCTAAGTACATTTAAAAAGTTTAGAAATCAACAGGTAACTTTAAAAAAATGCAGATATTTAAGAGCTAATTTAACTGCTGTTAATACCTTCGGCGATGGACCCAAACTATTATCTCCGGGGCTCCAATTAGCCCGCGTACACCCGGAAGTACTTCATGTGTTCGGGCATGCCACATTTTAATTAAAAAAAGAAATTCAAAGAATGCTTATTCTACAAAAATGTCCACTAAAGATGTTTTTTTTTTTTGCAATATGTTGTCTTAAAATCATTTGATATAAGAAAAACACACACAAAAAAAAAACTTACCTTTGTATGGCGTGCCACGAAGACGATGTCCATTTAAGAAAAATTGTCCTAATCCAAAACGTATTTCTCCCCCACTTTACGTCCGCTGTCTTTTTCATATATTTCATATAAATGACGTTTAGTCTCACTTAAATGTAAATAAAACATAATAAATAAGTCAACGTGTGGCTTCTTGCTGACATTTTGCGGCGTGCGCGAGTGACGTCACGTTAGGAAGGGTCGCGAAGCTTGTGACGTCACTAAAAGCTCTCGCGAGGGATTCAATTAGTTAAATTAGTAATTGTATTCATTCCTTTTTATTCATTTTATTCTATCAAGTACTTTTATGTAACTTGTGTTTCATCCCCTTGCATTTTTTGTTATTTTGTCAGTTTTTGTCTTACAGTCGATTAAGTTACGTATGTTTACGTTGGGAATGTAAATGCGTTTTATTCAATAAAGCTTTCAAAGAAAAAATTGTTCGAATGAGTTATCTGACTCATTAACCAAACACAACCTACATTCACCCAATAATTTAAGCGCCCTCGTTTTTTGAGGGAAAAGATTAACAAGAGAGCCGACATTTTGACACGGGGGCAGATTTAATTTCATTAACAATTTAACTAAGTGTACTCCATCAAAAACGGCCGAATTAATGACCTTGGAGTCTGTGTGAAGCCTTTTTCTCAAGTCCTTTAGCTTTCTCCTATTGGCCATCTTCTCCCCGCATAATGGCGTGCCGGCTCCTCCCATGGGCGTGCCAAGGAAGCCCCCCTGGGCTTCACCATCTCGTCGAAGAGCGTCGCAATGTCTGGAATACTCAAAACAACACCGAGCGTTTCTACGTCATCAGGGCCTTTCTGCGTCTGGATGTGCTGATTATCTTATTAGCCTTACGTCCCGTTCCCGCCGTTCCTGTAAACAACATTTTCCACCAGGGTGACCTGACCTCGCACCACAGTCCAGTCAGTGAATATCTCTCATCTCATTAGCTGCACCGCTTATCCTCAGTAGGGTCGCGGGGGTGCTGGAGCCCACCCCAGCAATCATCGGGCAGTGGGCAGGGGACACCCTGAATTGGTTGCCAGCCAATCGCAGGGCACACGGGGACAGACAACTCACTTGCTCATTCACACCTAGGGACAATTTGGACAGGCCAATCCACCCCAAATGCATGTCTTTGGAATGTGGGCGGAAACCGGAGTGCCCGGAGGAAACCCACGCAAGCTCGGTGAGAACATACAAACTCCGCACAGTAAGTCCGGTAGCTGGATTTGAACCCACAAAGGAGGTTCCCAAGACCTTAGAACTGTGCCCCAGTGAATACCAGCTCAGTAGCCTAGATGGTAGTGTGCCCGCTTTGAGACTGGGAGGTCGCTGGTTCGCGCCTCAGCCGAGTCATACCTAATTGGTAAAATGGCGGCGCCCTCTGTTGGCTGCGGCTGCATCGGCTCGTTACAACGGGTCAGGTGTATCGACATTTCGTTCTATGTACATTGTTACAAAGAATGACAATACAAAGGAAATTATCATTATTATTATTATTATCTTTCGCATTAAATGTAATTTGTATTCGATCGTATAAAATCCTTTATAGTCCAATGTATAAAATCCTTCACTACCTAGAAAGTGGGTGGCTAAAACTCCTTTGCTAACGCTAAGATTGACTTTTTTCCGGACCCATACGATAACCTCGTTTTATTCGTCAGCCTGAAGTATTGGATGAGTGGAACTCACCGGGAAGCGTGTAGCGCAATTTTCTGCAAGATGAATAATTCAGCGTCTATGATTGCAAAGGTCATTTTGGTAATTAGAAGCCCGCTGTTGACTAAACAGCCTCCAGGTACCCGACGGACGGTCGGACGAACGGTCGGGCGCTTTAATTACAATTGGAAATGAGCGTAATGTTTGACAAGCTGGGCGACATCTCCGGAACAAAGCGGTCCAACCGTAAGTTAGCTTGTTAGCAGATGGGCCGGGATCACGCGCGATCCGGGACTCCTTCCTGTCTAAATACACCGGAATTGCCGCAAACGCGAACGGCGTTGGGCCGTGTTTTGACACCTCGTCGGGTTATTAGCCAATTAGCTCGGAGAACCCGGGGAACGGGTCACAGACGGGGACGTCGGGGACGTTTCGTAGGCGCGGAAAGTTGACACCGTGCTTCAAAATCTTTGGACCGGAACTAAGGAGACTACTTGACTGTCGTGAGGACGGGACTCGGGATCTTGGGGTCTGTTCCCAGAGGGTTCTCGGAAGTTTTCCGTCGAGATATTCGTACCTGTCAACTTTCCCGGTATTTTCTTCAGTTTTTGATCAGTTCAAATTGTGAAGTTATATAGCATTTGTGTGAGACAAGGCTGAATTCTCTCTTCGACTTGATTCCCTAGAGCACAGGTGTCAAACGGGCGGCCCGCGGGCCAGATCAGGCCCGCTCAGGGATTAAATACGGCCTGCGAGACAACACTCCGAGAAGCGCAAGAGAAAAACAAGCTGCAGGTTGAAATATGTCAACGTGATGTTGCCAAAGACAGGGGCCTCGAACAAAGACACTGTACTTGTATTTCTCTCTCTCCCTCTCTCCACCCCTTTTCTCCCACTCGGTCTCTTTCACTCTCAGTGTCTCTCTTTTTCTCTTTCTCTCTGTCTTTTAACCTCTTTTGCTCAAACTTCCTTTTTTCCTTTTCTCTCTTTTCTCTTTCTCTCTTCATACCCTTCACGCTTTCTTTTCTCTTTTCTCTCCTTCTGGTTTTTCTATTTCTCTTTGGATTTCTTTCTTCCTCTCCCTTTCTTTTCCCCCTCTCTCATGACTTTTTATCTTTTGTTTCTCACGCTCTACCTCTCTCTTTTCTTTCTTTGTCCCGCCCTCTCTCCTTTTCCCTCCCTCTTTCTCTTATTTCTTTATCTCTCTTTTTCTTTCTCTTTAATCTACTAGTCCGGCACCCGACAGAATGTTTGTTCCATTCCAGAGAGTATCTGATGTTCTGGAGCAACACAGTTGGGTAGTGTTACTTTAATTGGATTACTTTCAATTACTTTTGGATGACTCCAATAGCAAATATGCTAATAAAAGACAAAAGAAACTAAATATGAATAAAATGATGACTCACAACACATGGTAAGCTTTCTCTCCTGGCTTTGATCTCTTTGATCTCCGGGAAAACAAACATAAAATGCGACAGAAACAAAATGAAAATAAATCCAAACAGCTAGCCAACATCATTTTTGCCATTCCCAGTATTCCGTTACTCCCCAAGCCTGCACAAAATTTCGTCATTTTATTCATATAATAGTGAAGCCCAGGGGGGGCTTTCTGGGCACGCCCATTGGAGGAGTCGGCACGCCATTATGCAAGAAGAAGATCACCAATAAGCAAAAGCTAAAGTTAGCTGCAGATGACACATAGCCAATAGGGGAATAGTTGGATGTTTTTGCTTTGTTTGTTGAAATGTATAAATGATCCTGGGCAACTCGGATGGGGGCCGTCTCCTGTTTACACTTAGATCTGCTGTTGGGGAAAAGAAAGCAAAAAAGGAAAATGGAGAAAAAGAAAGAAAAAGTGAAAGGAATGAAAGACAAAAAGACAAAAACAAAAAGCATGCAATTTTATCTTTGTATTTTTTTAATTTTTTTCCTTTTTTTTATTGTCTTATACTTTTTTTTTCTTCTTTTTCTTTTTTTTTTCTCTTTTTTCCTTTCTTTTTTCCTTCTATTCAAAAGTAATAAGGTGCCTTTTGGTCACTTTGAGTCTTTGTATTTCGTCCTCTTCCGATGTGCTTTTAGCACTGGTTTTTGGTGGCGCCACAGAATAGGGCGACATCTAGTGGGCAAATAGTCAAGTCCTGTTTATTTGTTTGGCCCTTAATCACAAAGAGACTCAAAGAGCTGCACAGACCACAGGTTATTGCAAACTACAGACTATTATGACAGCATCCCCTGATCTAGAACCTACATGAGGACAAGGAAAAACTCAAAAACTGCAGTCAAGTCAAGTTATGTTTATTTGTTTGGCCCTTAATCACACAGAGTCTGAAAAGGCTGCACAGACTACATACTATTATGACAGAATCCCCTGATCTAAAACCTACAAAAGGGCAAGGAAAACTCAAAAACCACAGTCAAGTCGTGTTTATTTGTTTGGCCCTTAATCACAAAGAGTATCAAAGGGCTGCATAGACTATTGCAAACTACAGACTATTATGACAGCATCCCCTGATCTAGAACCTACATGAGGGCAAGGAAAAACTCAATTCCACAGTCAAGTCCTGTTTAATCACAAAGCGTCTCAAAGGGCTGCAGAGACTACAGACTATTTTGACAGCATCCCCTGATCTAAAACCTACAATAGGGCAAGGAACAACTCAAAAACCTCAACATGAGGAAAATATATTACACACTGTCCCTTTAACATTCATCTCAAGGCACAAATGACACAAAAAAAAAGAATACCAGACACTTCATAGACCGTGTTCATTTATTGTCGCTATTAAAAGTCAAAGACAGAGAAAAGAACATTTTACGGATTTTTTTTCCGTCAAATGAAAAATGTTACAAAGGCATAACAACACTCAAATGTCTAATACGCATTTCCTGCCAAGCAAACACTCATTTACAAGCATAGTATTAGCATATGTTTTTTTTTTGTCTACAAGATATACAAGTGTACTTTACAATATTGCAGGGAAACCCTCCCCCCGTCATTTTTCGATGCATATCCCTCGAGATTGTCGTCTCCTCTTTTCTTACATATTCATATTTTGCAGCTTTTTCCGTTTTGTTTATCGGGGTCTTATATACAAGGTGATTACAGACAGGGTTGGGTAGGGTTACTTTAACTGGATTACTTTCAATGACTGTTGGATTACTCCAATAGCAAATATGCTAATAAAAGACGAAAGAAACTATATATGAATAAAATGATGACTCACAACACGTGGTAAGCTTTCTCTCCTGGCTTTGATCTCTTTGATCTCCGGCAAAACGAACATCAAATGCCACAGAAACAAAATGAAAATAAATCCAACATCATTTTTGCCGTTCCGTGTATTCCGTTACTCCCCAAGCCTGCACAAAATTTACTTATTTTATTCATACTTAGTTTCTTTTGTCTTTTGTTTCAATCACTAAAAAACACAAGTTCCCTCTGCGGTATTTCAAAGTCAATGTCAGAACGAGATTGAGTAAATTAAATATTATTGTCTCATCTCATCTCATCAGCCACACCGCTTATCCTCAGTAAGGTCACGGGGGTGCCGGAGCCCATCCCAGCAATCATCGGGCAGTGGGCAGGGGACACCCTGAACTGGTTGCCAGCCAATCGCAGGGCACACGGGGACAGACAACTCGCTCGCTCATTCACACCTAGGGACAATTTGGACGGGCCAATTCACCTGAAATGCATGTTTTTTGGAATGTGGGAGGAAACCGGAGTGCCCGGAGGAAACCCACGCAAGCACGGGGAGAACATACAAACTCTGCACAGGAAGTCTGGAGCTGGATTTGAACCCACGACAGGTTCCCATGACATGAACTGAGCCGCAGAAGCGCTAACCACTGTATTATTTAGAAATCACTAAGACATTAAAATATAGAGACACACGTGATTCACTTTAATGATGGCCTGCACGGTTAGACCACGTAGCTACGTGAACTTTTGTACCTACATGACTACGTCAGTGTTGCCGGGCAGGTTTCCGTCTTTCAGCTCAGCTCACAAAAAAAAAAATGGCTCTTTAGGCACGCGAAGGGCTCTTCGGATTGTTTGTGTCGCTTCCATCCGTATACGACCGATTATTATGTAAAGTTACGCGTCAAATGACTTCAAAATTAAGGGGGAAAAAAATTGGACAAAAATGAAAAGATGAACAAAAGAAAAAAACTAGAAGAGGGATTAGAAAAAAAGAAAAAAAAGAAGAAAAAAGCAGAGGGGAAGGAAAAAATATTAAGAAAAAAAAAGAAAGGAAAAGAAAGTAACGTTTAAAAATAAAATAAAAAGGAAAACAAAATAAAATGTGGCAAAAAGAAGTAAAAGGCTAGGGAAAAGGAAAAAAAACAGGAAAAGGCAAGAAATAAAGTAAAGAAAAGGCCAGGAAAAAAAGAAAAAGAAAGTAACATTTAAAATAGAATAAAATGGAGAACAAAATAAAAATGTGTCAAAAATAAAGGAAAAAGCTAGGAAAAAATAAAAAAAAGCAAGAAATAAAGTAAAGGCTAGGAAAAAAAGTAAAGAAAGTAACATTTTAAAATAAAATAAAAAAGAGAACAAAATAAAACGTGGCAAAAAAAGGAAGTAGAAAGCTAGAAAAAAAATTAAATAAACAAACAGGAAAAAGCAAGAAATGAAGTAAAGAAAATGCTAGGAATAAAAGAAAAAAGTAACATTTAAAAATAAAATAAAACGGAGAACAAAAAAAAATGTGTCAAAAAAAGAAATAAAAATCTAGGAAAAAATAAATAAATAAAAAAGCAGGAAAAAGCAAGAAATAAAGTAAAGAAACGGCTAAGAAAAAAAAAGAAAGTAAAATTTAAACATAAAATAGAACGGAGAACAAAATAAAATGTGCCAAAAAAGAAGTTAAAAGCTAGGAAAAAACAGGAAAAAGCAAGAAATAAAGTAAAGAAACAACTAAGAAAAAAAAGAAAGTAAAATTTAAAAATAAAATAGAACGGAGGACAAAATAAAATGTGGCAAAAAAAGAAATAAAAATCTAGGAAAAAAAGAAAATAAAAAAAAACAGGAAAAAGCAAGAAATGAAGTAAAGGCTAGGAAAAAAAGTAAAGAAAGTAACATTTAAAAATAAAATAAAAAGGAGAACAATAAAAAATGTGGCAAAAAGGAAATACAAATCTAGGAAAAAAAGAAAATAAAAACCAAGAAATAAAGTCAAAAAAAGGCTAAGAAAAAAAAAGAAGTTAAACGTTAGGAAAAAGAAAAGAAAAACAACAGGAAAACATAAGAAATAAAGGAAAGAAAAGGCTAGGAAAAAAGAAACAAAAAGAAAAGCGGTAATACAAATAATGAAGTAAAAAGCAGAGAATGCCTAACAAGTGCTGCCAGAAAGCCGGCACAATGGAACTCCGTTGGATGCCAGGTTTTGGAGACGTTTGCTCACCATTTTGTTGCCACGTTCGGAAATCACGTTGCCCAGACCCGTGCCGGCTTATAGAGACCGTCGGTGTGAATTTATATTCGGATAGGAATCGATTCGGCGGATTCAGTTCTTGCCGGGAGTCCGAGAACTGCATGCAAATATTTTTATTTTGTAGAAAAAAAAACTTTTTGGGAGAAAAAAGTTGAATACTTGAGAGTGATAGTACAAACAAATACTGTGTGGAAAAACTACACAATTTTAAAAGGGGGTAATATTTTTGTCTACCTTTTTAGCTTGGGGGCCACATGGAAGAGAAAAAGAAAACTCACGGGGGACAGACGAGTCCATTATGGAGAGAAAAGAACAAGGGAGAAAGAGAATGGGGGAGAGGGAGACAGAAAAAAACTCAAGAAAGCGAGAAAGAAAGAAGAGAAAAAAAGAGAAGAGGACAGAATGAAAAAGAGAGGGGAATAATGAAAGATAGAAATGAGAAAGAGAGAGAACTGGAGAAAGAGAGTCAGAAAGAGAGACAGAGAAGAGAAAAAAGAGGGAGAGAGACAGAAAGAAAATAAGAAAGAGAGAAAGAAAGAAGAGAAAAAAGAGAACAAGACAGAATGAAAAAGACAGAGGAATAATGCAAGATAGAAATGAGAGAGGGGGAGAAATAGAGAAAGAGAGTTAGAAAGAGAGACAGAGAAAGGAAAAAAAGAAAGAGAGAGGCAGAAAGAAAATAAGAGAGAAAGAAAGCAGAGAAAAAAGAGAACAAGACAGAATGAAAAAGACAGAGGAATAAGCAATATAGAAATGAGAGGGAGAGAAATAGAGAAATAGAGTCAGAAAGAGAGACAGAGAAGAGAAAAAAAGAAAGAGAGAGGCAGAAAGAAAATAAGAGAGAAAGCAAGAAGAGAAAAAAGAGAACAAGACAGAATGAAACAGAGAGAGAAATAATGCAAGATAGAAATGAGAGAGGGGGAGAAATAGAGAAAGAGAGTTAGAAAGAGAGACAGAGAAAGGAAAAAAAGAAAGAGAGAGGCAGAAAGAAAATAAGAGAGAAAGAAAGCAGAGAAAAAAGAGAACAAGACAGAATGAAAAAGACAGAGGAATAAGCAATATAGAAATGAGAGGGAGAGAAATGGAGAAATAGAGTCAGAAAGAGAGACAGAGAAGAGAAAAAAAGAAAGAGAGAGGCAGAAAGAAAATAAGAGAGAAAGCAAGAAGAGAAAAAAGAGAACAAGACAGAATGAAACAGAGAGAGAAATAATGCAAGATAGAAATGAGAGAGGGGGAGAAATAGAGAAAGAGAGATAGAAAGAGAGACAGAGAAAAGAGGGAGAGAGATAGAAAGAAAATAAGAAAGAAAGAAGAGAAAAAAGAGAACAAGACAGAATGAAAAAGACAGAGGAATAAGCAATATAGAAATGAGAGGGAGAGAAATAGAGAAATAGAGTCAGAAAGAGACAGAGAAAGGAAAAAAGAGGCAGAGACAGAAATAAAAAAAGAAAGAGATAAAGAAAGAAGAGAAAAAAGAGAACAAGACAGAATGAAAAACAGAGAGGAATAATGCAAGATAGAAATGAGAGAGGGAGAGAAATAGAGAAAGAGACACAGAAAGAGAGACAGAGAAAAGAGGGAGAGAGACAGAAAGAAAATAAGAAAGAAAGAAGAGAAAAAGAGAACAGGACAGAATGAAAAAGAGAGGGATATTGCAAGATAGAAATGAGAGATAGAAAAAGAGAAAGACAGTCAGAAAGAGAGACAGAGAAAGGAAAAAAGAGGTAGAGACAGAAAGAAAAAAGAAAGAGAAAGAAAGAAGAGAAAAAAGAGAACAAGATAGAATGAAAAAGAGAGAGGAATAATGCAAGATAGAAATGAGAGAGGGAGAGAAATAGAGAAAGAGAGTCAGAAAGAGAGACAGAGAAAAGAGGGAGAGAGACAGAAAGAAAATAAGAAAGAAAGAAAGAAGAGAAAAAAGAGAACAGGACAGAATGAAAAAGAGAGGAATATTGCAAGATAGAAATGAGAGAGAGAAATAGAGAAAGACAGTCAGAGAGACAGAAAGAGAAAAAAGTGGGAGAGAGAGACAGAAAGAGGGTGAGAGAAAGGGAGAGAGATAAATAGAGAAAGGCAGAGATAGAGAAAAAGAGAGATAGAAAAGTTCCATTTGCTTTGAGTGTTGCTCCTGGCTTTGTTAACATCAAGTGGACATATTTACAACAGCAGCTCATTTTTCTCTTGTGCTTCTCCGAATTAAAAAACTCGGCGGGCCCGATCCGGCTCGCGGGCCGCTTTTTCACACCGGTGCTTGTCGTGAGTTAACGGATAATGGAGACAGTAGCAGAAAATGTAGCTTATTATTTGTCACGGTTGCCATGGCGCCCAATCGGCTCATTGACAGATTGGCTTTCCTTCTATTTAACCTCAGTGCTCTCAATCACTTTTTGTCAGCCCGTCAACGAACCTCTGCCTCACAAGACGTAGGTTCTGACTCAGTCTTGTTTCCTGTTGGTATTTCCAGTCCGGTATTGTTCCCGTTTATTTTGTCCTGCGTAATATCGGTTTACAGTTTTGTTTTCGTCTATTTTTTTTCCTGTTTATTATTCTCTCCAGTTTTTTTTTCCCACTTAAAACAGGCAATTTTTTTGGACCAAAACATCCAAAATTGGTAGAAGAAAAAAATCCATTACCACGTACTAGATGATGTTCCCCTTATGACTTCAAAATGGACACTTGAAAAGACATCTGCTATTTGGGTAAGACTTCTTTCTTTTTCCCCTCCATGACCGATTACGAATTTTCACCCCCGGTGCGATTTGTAATCCGGAAAATTTTCTCCTTTTATTCCAGGAACTGCGAATCGTCAGACCGTGTTATAACACAAAAGCAGTGGAAATAAAATTACTGCAACGGGCTTTAGCGTCATTCATAAGAAACGGCAATTAGCATTTAGCGCTAATCAAGAGCTAACGGCGTCAAGCTAGCAAGAAAGCGTGTTTGGGACGTAACGTTGTCCGATTTCCGGTCAGGGTCAGGGGAACGTCCACTCTCTCTCCCTTTCACTTTCACTCGCTGTCTTTCTCTTTCTTTCTTGCTCTCTTTCAGATTTCTCTCTTTCCTTCTTGCCTTGTCTTTTTCTGTCATATTTTCTCCCCTTTATTTCTATTTCTCTCTTTTTTTGGTCTTGTTTCTTTCTCTCTGTCTATTTTTCTTACGTTTTTTTCTCCCTTCTTATTTGTTTCTTTATCACTTTTTGCTTCTTTTTTTCTTTTTTACTCTTTTTCTCTCTCTATATCTCCTTCTTTCTCGTCTCTTATTTTTTAAACAGTTGTTTATCTCTTTCTTCCTTACTTTATTTCTTTATTTTTCAGTCCCTTTCTTTTCATTTTCTCTCTTTTTTTCTCTCTTTTTATCTCTATTGACCTCTCTGTATCACACCATTTCTCCCCTTTTCCGTCTCTCTTACCTTCTCTCTCTCTCTCTCTCTCCCTCTCTCTCCATCACTATGTCTCCCTTTCTTTTCCTGTCCCTTTCTTTCTATTTTCTCTCTCTTTTTTCTCCCTTTTTATCTCTATTGTCCTTTCTCTATCAGACCATTTCTCCCTTTTTTGTCTCTCTTACCTCCTCTCTCTCTCCATCACTATGTCTCCCTTTCTTTTTTCTCTATTTTCTTCTCTCTCTTTCTCCTTCTCTCCATCTTTCTCCTTTCTCCTAAAAAAAATTCTCGCACGTGGCCCCCGAGCACCTCAAATGACTTCGACACCCCTGTCTCGGCCAATGAACCGAGCTTATGTTCCTACTTTGTGATTGGCTGGAAAAAAAAAGGAAAAATCGTGATTGGCTGAAAAAAAAAGAAAAAAAAAAAGATTAGCGCTTTCTACCAAGTGGCCTAGTTAAGCTTTTCAAAAAAGTGCCCCCCCCCGGCCCCCTCCCTCAAATCTTTCCTCTAACCCCCCCCCCTGACCAAAAATAGACTTCTAAAGCAGCCCAGACAAAGCAAAGGACTTTCTGCAGAATAATATTACACTCTGGGCCCCTAATTAGCATTTAGCCTAAATTAGCATTTAGCCCGAATTAGCTTACGCGACGCGGCGCGTTTAGAGTTTTTTTTTTTTTTTCTCGCGTGAGTAAATAGGTCGCTAAAGACGCGGGTCGTGCGAGACACCGTTTGTCACGAAAAACGAACACTTTACGCTTGTTTCCGTGCCCTTGATGCTAATGAGCTAGCATCTTTTGTATCTTGGAGTTGTGTATGTGCATTTTTTTTGCTGGATTTCAAATCTCTAAAAAAATATTTGACACTTGTAGTGTGTCCTATTTCTCTTGCTCACATCCTGGGCCTCTAATGAGTCATGTGATGATGCTAAATCCGTACTTTGTTTCACACGTTGTAGTTTTATATGTATATTTTACGCATACCACAGTGTTCCGGTTTGACCGCGTCCCTGCGTCCTAGACGCGTCATTTTTTGCTGGGGACGCAACTTTTTTTGACACAAAATTGTCATTATTACCCGATTACTTATTTTTTTTTTAAACAAAGATTTACCGCACTCCAAACGTTTCGTCAGGCAGATCGGCCATTGTTGTTTTGGTCTCGCACCGATCTGGGCAAACGAGGACTCGTTGCTTCGAGATGACGTCATTGTTGTGGTAATTTCGTCAGTGTCGGTAATAAGTCGAAACATAATGCAGAAAGTGATAACGGCAATAATTCCGGCACGAAAAAACGGCGCAGAAATTCTTCAGAAGACGGCTGAGGCAAGGAAAACACGCGTGTTGAATCGAAGGTTTCGACGAAAGAAAATAAACAAAAGAATACTAGCAAAAAAATGACTTTTCTGCCAAAATGGACTCAATTATATTCCTGGTGACGCTATGAGGAGGATGATAATGGATTGGACTTTGAGAAGCCATTACAACTATGGCGGGACAGCAAACCACAAAGAATATATGAACTGAAAAATCTGAAGTGATAACTGCTTTGTATTACCAATAAACTGTGATGATTAAAACTGAATAAATATACAGATTTATATGATATATTTGTCGCCGATTTACAATTTCAACCGCGATAACACAAAATTTTGGGGACCCATAGATCTCTGTTGGGACCCATAGATTTTTGAGCATGCGAGTCCCCGGGACCCATCACTTTTCACAGCTAAAATCAACACTGATACCAGTTTCATGTCTCACTATACTATGGTTATGGATTTTAGCGCACAAAAATGCGTTTATTCGGGGAATCAACTCCTTGCCCTGAAGAATTCTTGTGCCGGCGTGATGAAGGGGCCCTATCGTGGATGCAGACCCGGAGCTAGCTAAGCGGCTAGCGGCGTTATAAGTCTTCGGTACCGTCTGTAATCATGGTACCAAATAAGACCGACAAACTTGCTGTCCTGGTGAAAAACATCAAAGCGTACAGGGAGTGCAGTTTGCTGTGTTTTACGGAAACGTGGCTCACGTCTAGCATCCTGGACGCTAACGTGGAGCTACCCGGCTTCAGCGCTTTTAGGGCAGACAGACACAAAAGCCTACGGGAAGCGGAGAAGAGGCGGACTCGCTATCTACGTGAACATGAAGCGGTGTAACCCTGGGCACAAAGATTTCCATCCAACTTTTGGCCTAGCGTGTGACGTCATCCACTCCGCTGTTGTTAAACTACAAACACAGCACCCCGAGGCCATCCTGTTAATCTGTTAATAAACAACAAAAGGATTCTGTTGGAAGTGTAAATTTCCCAATGGGAATGAATAAAGTATCTATCTATCTATCTATCTGTCTGTATCATTGTTGTGGGATTTCAACCAGCCACTTTTCCTAATACTGTGATTCCTCAGAGTCCTTTTAAACTCAACAAGACCCAAGGCCTCAATGCGTTCACATGTGTTTTTGTACAAGTAAATAGGCAATGAGGAAACGAGAAATTGGGAGAAATTGTAAGGTGGGCTTGGGGTATTTCCTCAAAAGTGTGTATTTCTAAACCAGGTGGTATCACATTTCTGTTTCGGGTATTGGTTTCTTTCTCCTTTGTTCTTGGTCTACTTAAATAAAACAGTTTCGTGGGGGAAGGGCCCCCAGAGTTAGGAGCGCGCCCAAGCAGACCGACATGAAGTTTCTCCTCTCCTGGCCCCTCCCCCTCTCCAATTGCAGTTGTAACTAGTGGAATGCCTAGTGTATCTTTATTAGCGATTAGCCAACTTGTAAATAGCTGTAAGAGGTCGATTTAGACCCCACACCAATCACGACAAAGCTACATTTGGTAGATGTACATGTGCTCGCCAAAGTCAGAGTCTGTCACTTTTTCACCGCTGTGATTACAAAGAGCCGTTTTTCACTTCTCCTCCACCGTTTAGCACGTAGCGCAAATGCTAATCGTGGTGGGTTTACATCGGTTTCTGCGGGAACAAACGGGAAGTACGGGACAACGTGGCACACATCACAACAAAGCTCAATTTCCTGTCTTTGATGATGATAATTTGATGATATATTTGAAATCGTGGAGTTTTATATGTACCATGAAGTCTTTTTGTCCCTTTTCTCCTGGTGGGTTTGGTGTTGGTCCATAAGGTGGAGGAGGTCTTTCGATTTTTTAAAGCATTCCTCGTGTCTTTGATATAATATTGTTATAATACAAATCTCAAGGTCTTTAGTACTTGATGGAATCCCTTTTCATGTGGTAAGACCAGGCTTGAACTATGAAGTCCTTGAAAAAACTGAACAGAGTCCAGAGTCCTTTGCCAACAGTGCTGTAGTACAACAGTCCAAGACTTCGATGACATCGGTTTTTCAGGTGGTCCTATTGGAAAAACCAGGCCCGTTCTGTTCCAACTACGGACAAAGTCCTTAAAAACCGAACGGAGTCCGAGTTCCTCACATCTGGTGCTCACGGAGGAAGGAACCCCCGGTACCGGCAGTCGCCGTTTGCTTCCCGGGGGAGGAAAAACTCTTCAGGGGGATGACTTTGACGCCGTCCTCTTTCTTACGTCGGTCCAAAGTGCTGTAGAAGCGGTCGAAGCCTCGCTCCGGGTCTTCCTTTTTGGGGACCGACCTGCCCAAGGTGTGGCGCCCGTCCCCCAGGTCCCCCCCCCGGGTGCAGCTCTGGGGGTATCCGAAGGAAGGGAGCGTTCCCGAAATGGCGGCGGAGGCGGGGGTGGAGGCGGGGCTCCCGGCGGGGGAGAAGTGGGCGAGGACGGGGGGCGGGGAGGCGGGGCTTAAGCCGGCAGGGGGGAAGTGGGCCAGGGCGGGGGGCATCCAGCAGGTGTCCGAGTGGCCTAGGATCAAACATTCTTGGGTGCAGGTCTCGGAGGCTTCGGATAACGCTTTCTGGAGGTTGACTTCCGTGGCTGAGGATTCAAAACAGAAGAAGAGAGTTAGAACAAACGCTTCATTGCCTGCCCTTTCCCCTCCCTGATGGACATCTACTCCATTCACTTGATGTCCCTCTTGTTTTATGTTTATTGTGGGTAATCTGATTCTATCATGTATTTATTATTCGTTCTGATGCTTTTTTATAGATACATAGATAGATGTCTAGATAGATAGTTAGATGTCAAGATAGATAGATGTCTGGATTGATAGATATATGTCTAGATAGATAGACTTCTAGATAGATAGATAGATGTCTATATAGGTGTCTAGATAGATAACTTCTAGATAGATAGATAGATAGATAGATAGATAGATAGATAGATGTCTATATAGATGCCTAGATAGATGTCTAGATTGATAGATAGATAGATGTCTGGATAGATAGATAGATGTCTAGGTAGATAGATAGATAGATAGATAGATAGATGGATAGATGTCTAGGTAGATAGATATATGTCTAGATACATAGAGAGATGTCTAAATGTCTAGATAGATGTCTAGATAGATTAGATAGAAAGATGTCTAGATGTCTAGACATCTATTTATCTATCTAGAAGTCTATCCATCTAGACATCTATCTAGACATCTATATAGACATCTATATAGATGTCTAGATAGATAGATAGATAGATAGATAGATAGATGTCTAGATAGATGTCTAGATAGATGTCTAGATAGATGGATAGATGTCTAGATAGATGTCTAGATGTCTAGATAGATGTCTAGATAGATAGATATATGTCTAGATACATAGAGAGATGTCTAGATGTCTAGATAGATGTCTAGATAGATAGATGGATGGATATGTAGATAGATGGATACATGTCTAGATAGATGTCTAGATAGATAGACATCTATCTATCTATCTAGACATCTATCTAGACATCCATCTAGACATCTATCCATCTATCTAGACATCCATCTAGACATCCATCTATCCATCTATCTATCTATCTATCTTTCTATCTATCATTCCATCAGCCCAATTAAAGACATTTCTGCAAAATTCCAGATTTTGTGCAAATAAATCACCTTGGTCGGGCTATCACGCATTTCCATTGGATTGTCAAAAGCAGACGTCGTTGGATCAGTTGTTCGAGGAACACGACTCAAAAATATAAAATAATAATTTCTATAATTTCCTTTATTCGATGTTTTTTCACATTATGTTTTATGATATCTTTAAAAAAAATGTCATCGTCTTGCGGGACTTGGAACGGATTAGCGCATTTCCACTGAAAAGGCGTTTCAACTTCCAAACGTTTCAGGTTAAGAAGGTACTCCCAGAACCGTTTGTAAGTAGAGGTACCACTGTGTTTATTCATCTGTTTTTACAACGGTCCTCTTTACCAGTTCGACCCGTTAAGAGACGGTCCGGTGACGAACGGAAAGCTAGCGCTAAATGTTTCGTTTCATCCGGTAATGAGGAAAACATTAGCGGAGCATTTAATTTGCACGGCAATTCCCAGGATGCCGTCTGTTTACCTACAAGGCGCAACAAATTCCCACTAGCTTAATTAGAGCGAAAAAACCCGCCCGCTCTCTATCAGGCTTTTCCGTCATAAATATTTAACCGAGGTTCGCCCAAACAATGTTTATTTTAGTCGCTGTCAGCACGACACGCCTCACCATACATCTCTTTCTCTCAAATGGACGAGACAAAGGAGACACGAGACGAGCTAACTCATCTTAGCTTGTTATCGGGCGTTAGCGACCGAGTGGAACGGATCTGGTGCGAAGTTTCGGCATTGAGCCTCAGCCATTAATCCGATCGAACGAAGCAAAAGACACAACGACATCATCACGTGTGCGTACGAAACGGAGGAGAAACGAGACAAATCGGCGAGGGAGTGAACAACCGTATCCTGTTTATCCTGGGGATAGCATCCCACGTGTAACGTGTTTTGTACGCAGACGATGAATCCGATCGAGTGGAATCCGTAGAACCGAAAATTGTTGCTTACATCTCGGGAAGGTCTCGGCGGACGAGTTAGTATAAACAATCCTCCTTAAGGGAGGACAAGAGATAACGGCAAAGGGCAAGGTGACATAAACCGGCATAAACTTAAAAACACTTCCAAATAAGGATGGAACCCTGGGCATGTACTCCTTCAGGCGTGAAAAGGGACGGGGCCAAACCGGGTACACGTGCTATGTTGAAAACTATAAAGACACAGGGATATCTGTGATTCGCTGAGTCTCTTGTTGAAATTGTGTATCAATAAAAAAGAACTCCCTCTTACGTCATTTTGATTCCTGCATTCTTTGAACCCGTATGAGACGATTCAACAAATTGGTCTTGTCTTCAACAAAATCACAACGAAACAGTCGTACGTATGGAAGAAACAAAGAAGGAACGAGACAAGCAGACGAAACGGTGATCTTATCTCATTATCTTGGTGTTAAGATGTGAAATGAGTCTAATGAGAATTTTACCAAAAATACCATGGAATGGAATTCGAGAGCCAAAAATAACAAAAGATTTAGTCTCATGTTCAGATGAGACAAATACAAAATGAGACGAAACAAAGGCGGAACGAGACAAGGAGACAATTAGGTGATATTATCTCATTATCCTGGTGCTAGCTAAGATGTGAAATGAGTCTTGTGAGACCATGGAATGGAATTGGAGAGACAAAAATCACAAAGACTTAGTCTCATGTCAGAACGACACAAAGAAGCAACGAGACAAGGAGACATTATCCTGGTGCTAGCTAAGATGTGAAATGAGTCTTGCTTTAATTTGAGGGATAGACCCTTCACCAAAAATATCATGGAACGGAATTCGAGAGCCAAAAAATCCCAAAGACTTAGTCTCATGTCCAAACGAGACGAATAAAAAACGAGACAAATCGACGAGGGAGTGAACAACCGTATCTCGTTATCCTGGGGATAGCATCAAACACGTAACGTGTTTCGTACAAAGATTCGGCATTGAGCCTCGGCGATAAATCAGAGTGGAATCCGTAGAACCGAATATCACAACGAAACAGTCTTATGTATGGACGAAACAAAGAAGGAACGAGACAAGGAGACAATTTGGCGATTTTATCTCATTATCCTGGTGCTAGCTAAGATGTGAAATGAGTCTTGTGAGAATTTTACCAAAAATACCATGGAATGGAATTCGAGAGCCAAAAATCATAAAGACTTAGTCTCATGTCCGGACGAGACAAAGAAGAAATGAGACAAATCGACGAGGGAATAAGCAATCATATCTCATTATCCTGGGGGTAGCATCACACGCGTAACGTGTGTCGCACGATGATTCGACATTGAGTCTCAGCGATAAATCGAGTGGAATTCATAAAACCGAAAATCACAACGAAACAGTCGTACGTATGGACGAAACAAAGATAGAACGAGACAAGGAGACGAATCGATGATCTTATCTCATTATCCTGGTGCTAGCTAAGATTTGAAATGAGTCTTGTGATAATTCGAGGCATAGACCCTTCACCAAAAATACTATGGAATGGAATTCGAGAGCCTTAGTCTCATGTCCGGACGAGACAAAGAATAAAAGGGACAAATCAGCGAGGAAACAAAGGTACGAGACAAGGAGACATTGTCCTGGTGCTAGCTAAGATGTGACATGAGTCTTGTGAGAATTTTACCAATAATACCATGGAATGGAATTCGAGAGCCAAAAATCACAAAGACTCAGTCTCATGTCCGGACGAGACAAAGAAGGAATGAGACAAGGAGACAATTTGGTGATCTCATCTCATCATCCTGGTGCTAGCTAAGATGTGAAATGAGTCTTGTGAGAAATTTACCAACAATACCATGGAATAGAATTCGAGAGACAAAAATCACAAAGACTTAGTCTCATGTCCGGACGAGACAAAAGAGGAAATGAGACAAATAGAGTGAACAACCGTATCTCGTTATCCTGGGGATAGCATCAGACGCATAACGTGTTTCGTACAAAGATTCTGTAATGAGCCTCGGCGATAAATCCGATTGAGTGGAATCCATAGGACCAAAAATCACAACGAAACACTCGCACGTATGGACAGAACAAAGATGGAACGAGACAAGGAGACAATTTGGCTAAAGTTATTCGGAGGTCAAGGGGCGGATCCTTTTTATCATTTACAGGCTGGCATTGGCTTAAACGGCAAAACAAAGCCTGCAATTGGCCGAAAAAGATGAATGCGTATAGCACGTGGTTGACGGCATACAGAAAGCATTTTTTACTATACTGTATTTGTAAATATGTTATTCTCCTGGATTTACTAAACTCACGGATATAAGAGGACCATGGCTGCACATTATTATTGAACGCAACGACTTCGGTGCGCTACTCCGGCTATATATTATCCCTGTATCTTGTTTCAGACTGAACTCGATGTTTCTGTGATAAGCGGTGCAGATAATGGATGGAATGGAGTGTCTTTTTTTAAATGAAACTCAATTCCAAGTGTTTATCGTCATATGCACAGTTAAGTTGCGAGCGAAAAAGAAAATAGAAACTAAGGAATGGTTGGCATTTCTTGAATCCCAAGACTTGAACCTTCCGAATGATGGAACGATGCATTTGAGTGACATCGTACGGACACCGCACGTGTTCTCGACACGTATTTGCTTGTTTGCAAGCTTTCGGAATATTAAGGGGGTAATCAGTTGGACTGAACCATCTGACTGTTTTGTCCACGTTCCCATTGTAGCGCCTTATAATCCAGTGCGTCTTATGTATGTCAAATATAGGACCAAAAACTATTTTTTCGGGGTGCGCCTTACAGTGCGGAAAATACGGTAAAAGTTTTAATTGTAATCAGCCATCTTTTCCACCGTCTGCATCCTTCTGCTACCCCGCTGTGCCAGCACCAGTCACATTTTGATATATGCTATATAATTACATATAAATATATATATGTTACATACAAGTAGCCATGTACAATTTCGTCTTTCATATTTCAGGGAAGGTAAATCTTGCTGACAATAGGTTTATCTTCGTTTCTAAGAAAGAACAGAACATGAAAGAAAAACAACCGGAGCAAAACGATGACACTTTGTCAAGTTGTTTTGAAGAAAGTGCTCCGGAAAGTCTCCCGAGTCAATTAAAGACGGCGAGCGACGATTCGGTTCACGATCTGATTCCAAACAGCCGGCGGCCTCAATTAGCGTCCGGCTAATAATTAGCTATCGCGCTCGCGTTAAGCTAACGACTCTTTTACGGGTGCCGACTTTACGTGAAAACTCCCAGAGATGGAAAAACTTCACAAAAAGAACAAATAGTTGACTAAAACTCAGGACTAAAACTAGAAAAGTAGAAAGACTAGTAGATTAAAGAGAAAGAAAACGAGAGATAAAGAAATAAGAGAAAGAGGGAGGGAAAAGGAGAAAGGGCGGGACAAAGAAAGAAATAGAGAGAGAGGGAAAGAGAGCGTGAGAAACAAAAGAGATAAAAAGTCGTGAGAGAGGGGGGAAAAGAAAAGGGAGAGGAAGAAAGAAATGCAAAGAGAAATAGAAAGACAGGAGGAGAGAAATGAGAAAAGAAAGCGCAAAGGGTAGGAAGAGAGAAAAGGAAAAAATGAAGTTAGAGCAAAAGATGTTGAAAATAGAGAGAGAAAAAAATAAAGAGCAACAAAGGAGGAGAAAAAAAGAGACACAGAGAGTTCCCCCCCTCTCTCTCTCTCTCTCTTTCCCTCTCTCTCACTCTCATTCTCTCTCTTCCATCTTCTTTTTCTTTTCCTTTCTGGTTCTCTCTTCCTCTCTCTTTCTCTCTCTCTCTCTCTCTCTCTCTCTCTCTCTCTCTGTCTCACTCTCTTTCCCTCTCTCTCTCCCTCCCCCCTCTCTCTCTATTTCTCTCTCTTTCCCTCTCTCTCTCGATTATTCTCTCGCTTTCATCTTCTTTTTCTTTTCCTTTCTGGTTCTCCCCCTCTCTCTTTCTCTCCCTCTCTCTGTCTCTCTGTCTCTCTCTCTCTCTCTCTTTCCCCCTCTCTCTCTTTCCCCCTCTCTCTTTCCCTCTCTCTCTATTATTCTCTCTCTTTCATTTTCTTTTCCTTTTCCTTTCTGGTTCTCCCCCCTCACTCTTTCTCTCCCTCTCTCTGTCTCTGCCTCTTTACCTCTTTCTCTCTCCCCCTCTCTCTCGCTCTCTCTCTTTCCCTCTCTCTCTCTATTATTCTCTCTCTTTCATTTTCTTTTTCTTTTCCTTTTTCTTTCTGGTTCTACCCCCTCTCTCTTTCTCTCCCTCTCTCTGTCTCTCTGTCTCTCTCTCTCTCTCTCTTTCCCCCTCTCTCTCTTTCCCCCTCTCTCTTTCCCTCTCTCTCTATTATTCTCTCTCTTTCATTTTCTTTTCCTTTTCCTTTCTGGTTCTCCCCCCCTCACTCTTTCTCTCCCTCTCTCTGTCTCTGCCTCTTTACCTCTTTCTCTCTCCCCCCTCTCTCTCGCTCTCTCTCTTTCCCTCTCTCTCTCTCTATTATTCTCTCTCTTTCATTTTCTTTTTCTTTTCCTTTTCCTTTCTGGTTCTACCCCCTCTCTCTTTCTCTCCCTCTCTCTGTCTCTCTCTCTCTCTCTCTTTCCCCCTCTCTCTCTTTCCCCCTCTCTCTTTCCCTCTCTCTCTATTATTCTCTCTCTTTCATTTTCTTTTTCTTTTCCTTTTCCTTTCTGGTTCTTCCCCTTCTCTCTTTCTCTCCCTCTCTCTGTCTCTGCCTCTTTACCTCTTTCTCTCTCCCCCCCTCTCTCTCGCTCTCTCTCTTTCCCTCTCTCTCTCTATTATTCTCTCTCTTTCATTTTCTTTTTCTTTTCCTTTTCCTTTCTGGTTCTCCCCCCTCTCTCTTTCTCTCCCTCTCTCTGTCTCTCTGTCTCTCTCTCTCTCTCTCTTTCCCCCTCTCTCTCTTTCCCCCTCTCTCTCTGTCTCTCTCTCTATTATTCTCTCTCTTTCATTTTCTTTTCCTTTTCCTTTCTGATTCTCCCCCTTCTCTCTTTCTCTCCCTCTCTCTGTCTCTGCCTCTTTACCTCTTTCTCTCTCCCCCCCTCTCTCTCGCTCTCTCTCTCTCTGTCTCTCTCTGTCTCTCTCTGTCTCTCTCTGTCTCTCTCTGTCTCTCTCTGTCTCTCTCTGTCTCTCTCTCTCTCTCTCTGTCTCTCTCTCTCTCTCTCTCTCTCTCTCTCTCTCTCACTGTCTGTCTCCCTGTCTCTCATTCACTGAAAAATAAGCCAACGGAAACGAGGGGAAGCCAGTTTTCAGTTTTGACATCCTTTTTAGGAAAAGTAAAATGAAAAATAAGCACCCTTTTTGTGCCAATGCTCGCCCCCAATTGAAAGCCAGCTTCGAACGGCTCGCCTCACTTTAGATGTAAAACAGTGTTTTTCTGTTTTCTTTCTCCCGAAACGGAAAAATTATCGCGTTCGACAGGAATATTTTCAGCGCATCTCTCTTAATTTATCCAGAGGATCCATTTTTTCGAGCGCTAACAAACACCAGAGGAAAGTTAATGAATAGCTGTATTCAGTGGAGACAATGTGATGGAGATAAGAGGAGAGGTCATGTATGGATATATGTGATATATATACAGTCCGGAGTAATTACTCCGGATGCTTTTATGGAGACGCAAAGGTATTTATCAGCACTTGTGGGCGCTCTTCTGTAATCCATCTTCACTTTTTCCTTTTTTTCTCCTTTTCTTTGGCGGCAGGAAGTGTTGGAACACAAACGAGTTTGTACTGAACAGAACATGAAAGTGAAAAGATGCAGAATATGTCAAAAAACTGACTAAATGAAAAAAAACAAGAGAGGACACAGGAAGTGTTGGAACCTAAACTAGTATGTACTGAACAGAACATGAAAGTGAAAAAAATGCAGAATATATCGAAACACTGACTAGATATAAATGAACAAAACATGAAGGGGAGATGGCTCGGGTGTGAACGGAACAAAAAAGGAAGACGATGCGAAACGTGTCGAAACACTGACTGGATGAACAAAACAAGAGAGAGGACACGGGAGGAAACTAGTTTGTACTGAACAGAACATGAAAGTAAGACCATGCAAAATATGTCAAAACACTGACTCGATGTAAGTGAACAAAACTAGAGAGACATCACGGGAACACAAATTAATTTGTACTGAAAAGAACATGAAAGTGAAAACATGCAGAATATATCGAAACACTGGCTAGATATAAATGAACAAAACATGAAAGGGAGATGGCTCGGGGTGTGTTGGAACCCCGACACGTTCGTACTGAACGGAACAAAAAAGGAAGACGAAACAAAACGTGTCAAAAAACTGACTAAATGAACAAAACAAGGGAGAGGATACGGGAGGTAACTAGTTTGTACTGAACAGAACATGAAAGTAAGACCATGCAAAATGTGTCAAAACACTGACTCGATGTAAGTGAACAAAACTAGAGAGACATCACGGGAACACAAATTAATTTGTACTGAAAAGAACATGAAAGTGAAAACATGCAGAATATATTGAAACACTGAATAGATCTAAATGAACAAAACATGAATGGGAGATTGGAACACCGACGCTTTCGTACTGAAGGGAACAAAAAGGAAGACGAATGAAAACGTGTCAAAAAACTGACTAAATGAAAAAAAACAAGAGAGAGGACACAGGAAGTGTTGGAACCTAAACTAGTATGTACTGAACAGAACATGAAAGTGAAAAAAATGCAGAATATATCGAAACACTGACTAGATATAAATGAACAAAACATGAAGGGGAGATGGCTCGGGTGTGAACGGAACAAAAAAGGAAGACGATGCGAAACGTGTCGAAACACTGACTGGATGAACAAAACAAGAGACAGGACACGGGAGGAAACGAGTTTGTACTGAACAGAACATGAAAGTAAGACCATGCAAAATGTGTCAAAACACTGACACGATGTAAGTGAACAAAACTAGAGAGACATCACGGGAACACAAATTAATTTGTACTGAAAAGAACATGAAAGTGAAAACATGCAGAATATATCGAAACACTGACTAGATCTAAATGAACAAAACATGAAAGGGAGATAGCTTGGAGTATGTTCGAAAACCGACGCGTTCGTACTGAACGGAACACAAAAGGAAAACGAAACAATACGTGTCAACATACTGACTAGATGAACAAAACAAGAGAGAGGACACTGGAGGAAACTAGTTTGTACTGAACAGAACATGAAAGTAAGACCATGCAAAATATGTCAAAACACTGACTCGATGTAAGTGAACAAAACGAGAGAACACAAACTAGTTTGTACTGAAAAGAACATGAAAGTGAAAACATGCAGAATATATCGAAACACTGACTAGATATAAATGAACAAAACATGAAAGGGAGATGGCACGTTCGTACTGAACGGAGCAAAAAAGTTAGACGAAACCAAACGTGTCAAAAAACTGACTAAATGGACAAAAGAAGAGCGAGGACACGGGAGGAATCTAGTTTGTACTGAACAGAACATAAAAGTAAGATTATACAGAATATATCGAAACACTGACTGGATCTAAATGAACAAAACATGAAAGGGAGATGGCACTTTCGTACTGAACGGAACAAAAAAGGTAGACGAAACGAAACGTGTCAAAAAACTGACTAAATGGACAAAAGAAGAGCGAGGACACGGGAGGAAACTACTTTGTACTGAACAAAACATGAAAGTGAAAAAAAAAAAGCAGAATATGTCAAAACACTGACCCGGTGTAAGGGAAGAAAACTATGGGAGGAAACGAGTTTGTACTGAACAGAACATGAAAGTAAGAACATGCAGAATATATCGAAAGATGAAAAAAACAAGAGAGAGGACACGGGAGGAAACGAGTTTGTACTGAACAGAACATGAAAGTAAGAACATGCAGAATATATCGAAAGATGAACAAAACAAGAGCGAGGACACGGGAGGAAATTTGTTTGTACTGAACAGAACATGAAAGTAAGAACATGCAGAATATGTCAAAACACTGAATGGATCTAAATATACACTCCGGAGGCATTTCTCAGCACTTGTGGGCGCACTTCTGTAATCCATTTCCACTTTGTCTTCCTTTCTTCGCGGCCATCGTGAGCTCAGGGCCGGAAAACAACATCTAATGAGGACTTTATCTCAGCCGGAGTGAAAAAAGTCACAATGGACAGGTAGAAGGGACAAAAGGAGAAGTCCTTTTTTCTCATTCTTCTATTCTGTCCTCTTCTTCGCTCCCGACACACAATTTCACCGCACAAAGAATATTATCGAGCGGGCCGGGATTAGAACACGGAAAACAAATAATGGAGCGCCGCCGGAGGACAAAAGGAAGAAAAACAAGAAAAAAAGAGAAAGAAAAACACTCTTTTGGGGTGTCTTTTGTCCACTCTGGACATGAAAGTCTGTCCCTTCCACTCGGGTTTCATTCCTCAAATAACACTTTTTTTCTTTTTGACTCTACATTGAGACCGGACCTCAACATTTATTTTTTGGGAAAAAAGGAAAAGTGAAAAAAAGAAGTATAGAGGGAAAAAGGGAAAGAAAAAGATGAAATAAGAGAGAACAAAAAGCTAGGCACAGAAACATTAAAGGGACAGTGTGTACGATTTGACCGCTAGATGTCTCTTTAAGTGTGCTTAAAAAAGAGAAGACAAACAGTAAAGACTTGTAGTGACCAGACCTTAACATTTTTTTTTCGGAAAAGAGAAAAAAAGAAGAAAATAAAAAAGAAAGAAAATAGATGGAAAAAAAAGGAAAAAATAATTAAAGAATAAAAAAAAGAAAAAAAAGAAGAAAATAAAAAAGAAAGAAAATAGATGGAAAAAAAGGGGAAAAAGAATTCAAGAATAAAAAAAGAAAAAAAAGAAGAAATAAGAGAGAAAAAAAGCTAGGCAAAAAAAAAACAAGGAAAAAAAGTGTTATTTTGTTATTGCTGGTATCTATAGCAGCAAGATGACTGATAATAATGCTGCACTTAGATTAAAGGGACAGTGTGTACGATTTGACGACTAGATGTCGCTTTAAGTGTGCTAAAAAGAAAGAAGACAAACACTAGAGACTTATAGTGACCAAACCTCAACCTTTTTTTCCAGAAAAAAGGAAAAAAATAAAAAAATAAAAAAGGAAAATAGATGGGAAAAAAAAGAAAAGGGAAAAAAAGAATTAAAGAAGGAAAAAAAGAAAAGAAAAAGATAAAATAAGAGAAAAAAAATCTAGGCACAAAAACATTAAAGGGACAGTGTGTACAATTTTGACCACTGTCGCTTTAAGTGTGAAAAATAAGAAGACAAACTGCAGAGACTTATAGTAACCAGACCTCAACTTTTTTTTCAGAAAAAAGGAAAAAAAAAGAAGAAAATAAAAAAGTAAAATAGATGGAAAAAAAGAAAAGGGAAAAAAAGAATTAAAGAAGGGAAAAAAGAAAAGAAAAAGATGAAATAATACAGAAAAAAAAGCGAGGTAAAAATAACAGGGGAAAAATAGAGGAAAAAATATGTTATTTTGTTATTGCTGGTACCTGTAGCAGCAAGATGGCTGATAATAATGCTGCACTTCCTTACTTCCTTTCTTCCTTCCTTTCTTGTCTCTCTTGTTCTCTGATTTGTTTCTCTCTCAGTCTTTTCGTCTCTCTTGTCCTCTTATTTTCTTACTTTCTCCCTCGATTATTTCTCTCTCCCTCCCTCTCTCTCTCTCTCTCTCTCTCTCTCTCTATCTCTATCTTGTTTTGCTTTATTCCTCTGTTTTCTCAGTTGTTTTCCCCTGTCGTTTTTTCTTTCTTTCTTTCTTTCTATTTCTTTCTTTCTTTTTTGTCTATCTTGTTCTCTGATTTGTTTCTCTCACCGTCTTTTTGTCTCCCTTATTTTCTTACTTTCTCCCTCTATTATTTCTCTCTCTCCCCCTCTCTCTCCCTCTCTTTGTCTCAATGTCTCTCTCTCCCTCTCTCTCTTTATCTTGTTTTGCTTTATTCCTCCGTTGTTTTCTCAGTTTTTTTCCCTCTGTCGTTTTTTCTTTCTTTCTTTCTTTCTCGTCTCTCTTGTTCTCTGTTTTGTTTCTCTCTCAGTCTTTTTGTCTCTTTTGTTCCTTTATTTACATACTTTCTCCCTCTATTATTTCTCTCTCTCCCCCTCTCTCTCCCTCTCTCTTTTTCTCAATTTCTCTCTCTCCCCCCTCTCTCTCTATCTTGTTTTGCTTTATTCCTCTGTTTTCTCAGTTTTTTCCCTGTCGTTTTTTCTTTCTTTCTTTCTTTCTTTCTCTTTCTATTTCTTTCTTTCTTTCTTTCTTTCTTTTTTGTCTCTCTTGTTCTCTGTTTTGTTTCTCTCTCAGTCTTTTTGTCTCTCTTGTCCTCTTATTTTCTTACTTTCTCCCTCGATTATTTCTCTCTCCCCCGCCCCTCTCTCTCTCTCTCTCTCTATCTTGTTTTGCTTTATTCCTCTGTTTTCTCAGTTTTTTTCCCCTGTCGTTTTTTCTTTCTTTCTTTCTATTTCTTTCTTTCTTTTTTGTCTCTCTTGTTCTCTGTTTTGTTTCTCTCACAGTCTTTTTGTCTCCCTTGTTCCCTTATTTTCTTACTTTCTCCCTCTATTATTTCTCTCTCTCTCCCTCTCTTTGTCTCAATGTCTCTCTCTCCCTCTCTCTCTTTATCTTGTTTTGATTTATTCCTCTGTTTTCTCAGTTTTTTTCCCTGTCGTTTTTTCTTTCTTTCTTTCTTTCTCTTTCTATTTCTTTCTTTCTTTTTTGTCTCTCTTGTTCTCTGTTTTGTTTCTCTCACAGTCTTTTTGTCTCCCTTGTTCCCTTATTTTCTTACTTTCTCCCTCTATTATTTCTCTCTCTCCCCCTCTCTCTCCCTCTCTTTCTCTCAATGTCTCTCTCTCCCTCTCTCTCTTTATCTTGTTCGGATTTATTCATCTGTCTTTTTCTCATTTCTTTCCTCTGTCGTTTTTTCTTTCTTTCTTTCTTTCTTTCTTTTTTTGTCTCTCTTGTTCTCTGATTTGTTTCTCTCATTCTTTTTGGCTCCCTTGTTCCCTTATTTTCTTACTTTCTCCCTCTATTTTTTCTCTCTCTCCCTCTCTCTTTCTCTCAATGTCTCTCTCTCCCTCTCTCTCTTTATCTTGTTTGGATTTATCCATCTGTCTTTTTCTCGTTTTTTTCCTCTGTCGTTTTTTCTTTCTTTCTTTCTTTCTTTCTTTTTTGTCTCTCTTGTTCTCTGTTTTGTTTCTCTCTCAGTCTTTTTGTCTCTTTTGTTCCTTTATTTACATACTTTCTCACTCTATTATTTCTCTCTCTTCTCCCCCTCTCTCTCTCTCTCTCAATTTCTCTCTCTCTCTTTCTCTTTATCTTGTTTCGATTTATTCATCTGTCTTTTTCCAAGTTTTTTTCCTCTGTCGTTTTTCTTTCTCTTTCTTCTTTCTTTTTTTCTTTATTTTTTCTTTCTTTCTTCCTTTCTTCCTTCTTCCTTTCTTTTTTGTCTCTTGTTCTCTGTTTTGTTTCTCTCTCAGTCTTTTTGTCTCTTTTGTTCCTTTATTTACATACTTTCTCACTCTATTATTTCTCTCTCTTCTCCCCCTCTCTCTCTCTCTCTCTCTCAATTTCTCTCTCTCTCTTTCTCTTTATCTTGTTTCGATTTATACATCTGTCTTTCTCCAAGTTTTTTTCCTCTGTCGTTTTTCTTTCTTTTTTTCTTTCTTTTTTCTTTCTTTCTTCCTTTCTTCCTTCTTCCTTTCTTTTTTGTCTCTCTTGTTCTCTGTTTTGTTTCTCTCTCAGTCTTTTTGTCTCTTTTGTTCCCTTATTTAATTACTTTCTCCCTCTATTATTTATCTCTCCTCTCCCCTCACTCTCTCTCTCTCAATTTCTCTCTCTCTCTCTTTCTCTTTATCTTGTTTTGATTTATTAATCCGTCTTTTTCCGAGTTTTTTTCCTCTGTCGTCTTCCTTCCTTCCTTCCTTCCTTCCTTCCTTCCTTCCTTCCTTCCTTGTCTCTCTGTTTTGTTTCTCTCCCAGTATTTTTGTCTCTCTTGTTCCCTTATTTTCTTACTTTCTCCCTCTATTATTTCTCTCTCCTCTCCCCTCACTTTCTCTCTCTCTCTCTTTCTCTTTATCTTGTTTTAATTTATTAATCTGTCTTTTTCCGAGTTTTTTTCCTCTGTCGTCTTTCTTTCTCTTTTCCTTCCGTCCTTCCTTCCGTCCTTCCTTCCTTCCTTCCTTCCTTCCTTCCTTCCTTCCTTCCTTCCTTCCTTCCTTCCTTCCTTCCTTCCTTCCTTCCTTCCTTCCTTCCTTCCTTCCTTCCTTCCTTCCTTCCTTCCTTCCTTCCTTCCTTCCTTCCTTCCTTCCTTCCTTCCTTCCTTCCTTCCTTCCTTCCTTCCTTCCTTCCTTCCTTCCTTCCTCCCTCCCTCCCTCCCTCCCTCCCTCCCTCCCTCCCTCCCTCCCTCCCTTCCTTCCTTCCTTCCTTCCTTCCTTCCTTCCTTCCTTCCTTCCTTCCTTCCTTCCTTCCTTCCTTCCTTCCTTCCTTCCTTCCTTCCTTCCTTCCTTCCTTCCTTGTCTCTCTTGTTCTCTGTTTTGTTTCTCTCCCAGTATTTTTGTCTCTCTTGTTCCCTTATTTTCTTACTTTCTCCCTCTATTATTTCTCTCTCTCTTTCTCTCTCTCCCTTTCTCTCATTTTTAACGTACTTTATCCAGGAAGAAATGAAAGTTTTTTTTAAACAATTTTATCACGGCAACAAGACGGATGCGATAACGTGCAAGGAACAAACAGTAGGCGGAGCGAAGGGACGGGGAATGCTCTCCGGATCCCTTCCTAATAAGTCACGGGCGTAAGAAGGCGAGAAGGGAACCGTCACCCGGCGCGAAGGAGCCGGCCGATCACTTCCGCCAGGCTAAAGATTTCCGCCCCGGCGAATAAAACGGAAACGAATGGTATCGGTGTCGCCTCCGCTCGCGGAGGCCCGAATTATCATAGAAATGGAGGACGCGTACGCCCCGGCGGCAGTGTCGCTACCGAATCGACCGGCGGGTGAAATTGCCTATCGCGGAAGACCGCCGACCGCCCCGAGGAACCCGGGAACACGGCGTCGGGGTTTTGTTTGTTCCTCTCCCGCCACGTCGAGTTAGCCCGTGTGTTTTTGTCCTGGTGACATGCTACTGCGTGGTTTTTCTGGGATTTTGATTGGAAAACTCGAGGGGTGACATCGCTGTGTGTCCCCGTCTATTCTTATTTTATTTTCTCGATAGTCGACCGGCTACGTAGCGGGAGGCAATCCTACCAGAGAAAGAAAGAAATAGCTACAAATATCCATCCATCCATTATCTGCACGGATTATCCACAGTAGGGTCACGGGGGTGCTGGAGCAGGGGACACCCTCAACCAGTTGCCAGCCAATCACAAGGCACACAGGGACAGACAAGCATACTTAAAGACCACCAATGAACCTGACATCCTCATTAGGGTCGCGGGGGTGCTGGAGCAGGGGACACCCTCAACCAGTTGCCAGCCAATCACAAGGCAGACAGGGACAGACAAGCATACTTAAGGACCACCAATGAACCTGAAATCCTCATTAGGGTTGTGGGGGTGCTGGATAAGGGGACACCCTGAACTGGTTGCCAGCCAATCACAGGGCACACAGGGACAGACAAGCATACTTAAAGACCACCAATGAACCTGATATCCTCATGAGGGTCGCGGGGGTGCTGGAGAAGGGGACACCCTGAACTGGTTGCCAGACAATCACAGGGCACACAGGGACAGACAAGCATACTTAAGGACCACCAATGAACCTGACATCCTCATTAGGGTCGCGGGGGTGCTGGAGAAGGGGACATCCTGAACTGGTTGCCAGCCAATCACAGGGCACACAGGGACAGACAAGCATACTTAAGGACTACCAATGAACCTGACATCCTCATTAGGGTCGCGGGGGTGCTGGATAAGGGGACACCCTGAACTGGTTGCCAGCCAATCACAGGGCACACAGGGACAGACAATTGGCTCGCTCATTCATACCTAGGGGCATTTACTCATTCATTTATTCACATCTAGGGACATTTTGGTTAGGCCAATTAACCTAACATGCATGTTTTTGGATCGTGGGAGGAAACCGGAGTTCCCGGAGCAAACCCACGCAAGCACAGGGAGAACATGCAAACTCTGCATAGGAGGTTCAATCTCATGACCTAAGAACTGTGTTGCACACGCGCTAACCACTGTGCCGCCGTGCTGCCTAGCTACAAATATATACGATAGGAATACGTAGATAAATAATGTCATACAATGTATGGCGGAGCCGACACACCATCATGCGGGGAGAAGATGACACATAGCCAATAGGGGAATAGTAGGATGTCTTTGCTTTGTTTATTGAAATGTATAAATGATCCCGGAAAAATCGGGGGTGGGTAGCCGTCTCCTGTTGGTACACTTAGTTCTGCTGTTAGGAAACGGAAAAAACGGGTCAGTAACCGGGACAGGAGAGCAAAAAACGTGGTTGAAATCAGAAAATGGGTCGAAGCCGGGAAACAGACAGGAGCCGAAACAAGAGTGAGTCAGGGTCGAAAAGCTGGCCTAGAGTAAACTGATGTTCGAAGACGGACTGACAACTGGTGACGGACGGGGGTTTAAATAGTGACAGGAAGCCAATCTCTCTCTCTCTCTTTCATCTTTTTTTTCTTTCTCTTTTCCTTTCTGTTTCCTTTATGGTTCTCCTACCCCCCTATATCCCTCTCTCTTTCAATTTCTCTCTCTCTCCCTCTCTCTCTTTCTCTTTATCTTGTTTTGCTTTATTCCACTGTTGTTTTCTCAGTTTTTTTTTCCTGAGTCGTTTTTTTTTCTTTCTTTCTCTTTTCTCTTTCTTTCTTTTTCTTTCTCTTTATTTTTTTCTTTCTTTCTTTTTCTTTCTCTTTCTGTTTTTCTTTCTCTTTCTTTCCTTCTTTCTTTCTTTCTTCCTTTCTTTTTCTTTCTTTTCTTTTTTCTTTCTTTCTTTCTATGTTTTTCTTTCTCCTTCTTTCTTTCTTTCTCTCTGTCTTTCTCTTTTTCCCTCAAATTTTTTCTTTCTTTCTTTTTTGTCCCACTTGCGTACGTTTCTCTCAGTTTTATTTGGAAGAAAGGAAAGGATTGCACACACGATCCGGTAATCACTGGTCGCAGGGAGCAGGTGGCTCTGAACGCAGAAGCGGTGTCGGGAACGGAAAAACGGGTCAGTAGCCAGGACAGGGGAGCAAAATTTCGTGGTTGAGATCAGAAAATGGGTCGAAACCGGGAAACAGACGGGAGCCGAAACAGGAGTGAGTCAGGGTCGAAAAACTTTTCACCAATCGACGATTCGGCCATACTACCCCGATCGACCCGTTTGACCCGCCCCCTCCCTCATTTAAATACTATTTTGTTGCGTGTCCAACCGACGGGGCTTTTTGCCTATCGGTTGCCGACTTTTTTGCGGACCGGTGAAGGATTTTATACATTTGACTATAAAGGATTTTGTACAATCAAAGTCAAATTGCATTTAAATGCAAAAGATATTCACTGGCTGAGCTGTGGGGCCAGGTCAATGCAACCTAGTGGACAGGGTTGCGTAAGGTTACTTTAACTGGATTACTTTTAATTACTTTTGGATAACTCCAATAGCAAATATGCTAATAAAAGACAAAAGAAACTAAATATGAATAAAATGACTCCATTTTGTGCAGTCTTGGGGAGTAACGGAATACATGGAACGGCAAAAATGATGTTTGGATTGATTTTCATTTTGTTTCTGTCGATTTGATGTTGGTTTTGCCGGAGATCAAAGAGATCAAAGCCAGGAGAGAAAGCTTACCACGTGTTGTGAGTCATCATTTGATTCATATTTTGTTTCTTTTGTCTTTTATTAGCGTACTTGGTATTGGAGTCATCCAAAAGTAATTGAAAGTAATCAAGTTCAAGTAACCCTACGCAACCCTGCTAATGGAGAATGATGTTTGCAGGAACAGCGGGGAACTGGGACAAAGGGCTGATAAGATAATCAACACTTCTCGACGCAGACGGCCCCGGTGACGTAGAAACGCTCGGGGATATTTTGACCATTTCAGACACCGAGGCGAGGGGGCTTTCCTGGCACGCCCATGGGAGGAGCCGGTGTTGTGGAAAATAGACTTGCATTTGTAGAATAGAGTTGCTTACATTTAGAAAGAAATGTAGAAAGACTTGCTTACAGTGTGACAGAATTTGACATCATTTCGGGAAGGTCCTTGGGACCTTCAAGGACTCTCTGAGCAAACTGAGGCGAACAACATATCCTAATAAGGGTACGACAGCATCTTCCTTGTTGTTACTGAGGACTAGGGCCGCCTTTTGGGTTGTACTCAAACTGAAGCTATAAAGGCGTTGTTATGTCTGGAGTTCTCTGAGTTTCTTTGGGATGACGAAATAAAGAGCTCCCCCTCATGGCAGGCTTTGGTGTACTTTATTAAATCACGTAAGAAGACTTAAAAGATTATCAAACCTGCATTTTCTCCTACACCGGCACACCAGCTTGCGGAAAATACGTGGGCCGGGAGAAGGAAGCAGGAGATCGAGATGGGAGGCTTGACAGAGATACAAGCGACACTAATTCGGCGTATTCGGCCATATATTAAGTTATTAAATCTGCCCCCGTGTGGAAATGCCGGTCTCTTGTTCATTTTTCCATCAAGAAATGAGCGCTCATTGTTAGGTGAATGTAGGTTGTGTTAATGGAGTCAGATAACTCATTTGAAGTGTTCCTTTGATTCTCTAGCATATAGTTGTCACTATTTTTTTCTACATTTGACCAAAACACTCCTCCATACAGGACTGAAAATAATGTGTTTTCGTTCCGCTATCTAGCTAGCACCGACATGAATAGAACGGCCCCTGGGGAGGAACACGCGACCTCGGGGCTTCGCTATCAAAGACGGCGTAAATGGAGAAGGGTAACGCCGGAGGCGTCGGGGTCGAAACGTCGCCCGCAGTCTCCCGCGAAACGCCCCGTTGCTATTAGTGCTCGGTTGTCCCGCGAGGACGCTAGCCAGCGACGGGGCTTCGGAATCAAAGATGGCGACGGCGTAAACGGAGAACAGTGGCGCCCGTAGTCTCCCGCAAAACGCCCCGTTGCTATTAGCGCTCGGTCGTACCCTAAGGAGGCTAGCCACAGCAAAAATAATCAGTCAAGTGTAAAGTAGGCTTAAACGTATTTTCTCAAGGTGTGTATTTCTAATCAGTTTGATGGCCCTTTTTGGCATCTCCTACTCTTCCTGTCTTTGTTTACATTTCCAGGGGGATAGTCGTTTTCTCTTTGTCTCAACATTCCAGTACTTGTGACTTCAATAAAACACAGGGGCAGAAGGAGGGGAGAGTCAGAGGGAGTTTCAACGAGCAAGCAGAGAAAGCGGGCAAATTCCTCGCTCCTCTGAGTTACCCCTCCAACTGCAGTTGTAAAGAAAACTCAACAAGTCTCAGGTGTTTTCTAGCGTTAGCCAACTTTTATAGCTCTCCCACAGGTAAGTGGTCCTTTTTAGACCCCTCATAAAGTCACTTTCTGTTTGCGTTTTTTTTAGTTTTAGTTTAGCTCCGCCGTATCCACCTTTTTTGGACAAAAACAGCCTTGAAAATCGTGTGCTAATTATAATATACATTTATGTTTACAGTGTATTGTTTTGGAAATTCCAACCTTATCAACAACACCAAATTTGAACAACCGCAGCGTCAAAACCTCATTGACCCTCTCCACAATATTCCCCCTTTTGACAATGAACAAAAATCATCCCTTTTAAGCATCCCTGTCCAATCGTTTCCACAAATGCTTCCGACCGACCCACGGCACGAGTCTTACATTGTAGAATATTGTTTTAGGTTGTTTTGGAGTCAAAAAGCAAATAGAAAAGAAATAGGAGAGATAAATAGGGGATAAGACGTAGTCGGGAACAAAAAAAGGTCGTAAGCCGGGACGGGAGAGCAGACGTGGTCAGGATCAAAAGGAATCAAAGCCGGGGACAGATGGGAGAAAAAAAAAACGGGACAGGTTTGAGTCAGGGTCGAAAGAGGCTTGACTAGTGTTCATTGAGGTTCGCAGACGGACTGACAAAAGGTAATAACTTCAGTGTTTTCGCCACAACATTCCTGCTTTTCACCATATAAAAAAATAAAAATAAAAAGTTATTCCTCAAGTGTCCTTGTCCAATCCTTCCCATGGATGCGTCCGACTATCCACAAGTCTAGTAAAGGATTTTATACATTTGACTATGAAGGATTTTATACGATTGACTACAAGTTACATGTTTTGAGTTAAATGCAATAAAGATGTTTACTGACTGCGCTTTGATTCAATGTACAATAAAAGGTCAGGGCAGGCTGTGTGGAATGCATAAATGGCAGTTGTTTTGTCTAGGAAATTTCTGATAACAGGATGCCTGGGTGTGCTGACACAGGACGACCAGAGATTGTTGGGCACTAAACAACTGCCTTGGCACGCCCATGGGGGAGGCGGCACGCCATCATGTGGGGTGAAGATAACCAATAATAGAAAGCTAAAGTTAGCTGCAGATGACACATAACCAATAGGGGAATAGTAGGATGTCTTTGCTTTGTTTGTATGTATAAATGACCTTGGGCAACTCAGATGGGAGCGGTCTCCTGTTTAAACTTAGATCTGTTGTTAGGAATAATAAAAATTCCGCCCCCGTGTGGAAATGTCAGCCTGCTTGTCATTTTTCTCTCAAAAAAACGAGTGCGCATAATTGTTGGATGAATGTAGGTCGTGTTTGGTTGATGGAGTCAGATAACTAATTCGAACAATTTAGTAAACGATACATTTTGATAGTTAATTCCTAACACTAGTAAAGTCGAATATTGTATTAATATGTGTTAATCGTCAGAGAGTTATACAATACAATCTTTGGTTGTATTACAGTTTCAATCTTATCAACAACACCAAACGTGAACAATCAGGACATCAACATCTCTCCTGATCAGGGTTGGGTAGGGTTACTTTAACTTGATTACTTTCAATTACTTTTAGATCTTTGTTTTTTTTTCCTGTCGTTTCAGTTTTTTCCCTCTGTTGTTTTTTGTTTGTTTCTCTTTCTTTCTTTCTTTCTTTTTTCTTTATTTATTTTTTCTTTTTTTTGTCTTTCATTCTTTCTTTCTCGTTTTCTCTTTTTCTCTTTCTTTCTTTCTTTCTCTTTTTCCCTCTAATTCTTTCTCTCTTTTTTGTCCCAACTTGCGTACGTTTCTCTCAGTTTTATTTGAAAGAAAGGAAAGGATTGCACACACGATCCAGTAATCACTGGTTGCAGGGAGCAGGTCGGTCCGAACGCAATAGAAACAGGTCAGTAGCCGGGACAGGGGAGCAAAATTTCGTGGTCGAGATCAGAAAACGGGTCGAAGCCGGGAAACAGAGGGGAGCCGAAACAGGAGTGAGTCAGGGTCGAAAAACTTGCCTACCGTAAACTGAGGTTCGCAGATGGACTGACAACAGGTGACAGAAAGACGGGGGTTTAAATCCTGACAGGGAGCCAATCAGAGTCCAAGGCAGTTCGCGCCAAAGGAATCACTAATCATGACAGTATTTTGTTGTGTAAAGGGGCGTGTCCAACCGGCTGGGCTTTTCGCCTATTGGTTACTGCCTATTTTGCAGACAGGTGATGAACAATTCGGCAATACTACACCGATCCACCCGTTTGACCAGCCCCCTCCCTCATTTAAATACTATTTTATTGTGTAAAGGGGCGTGTCCAACCTGCTGGGTGAAAGATTTTATACATTTGACTATAAAGGATTTCGTACGATCAAATACAAATTACATTTAAATGCAGAAGATATTCACTGGCTGAGCTGTGGGGCCAGGTCAATGCAACCTAGTGGACAGGGTTGGGTAGGGTTACTTGAACTGGATTACTTTCAATGACTTTTGGATTACTCCAAGATCAAATATGCTAACAAAAGACAAAATAAACTAATTGTGAATCAAATGATGACTCACAACACGTGGTAAGCTTTCTCTCCTGGCTTTGATCTCTTTGATCTCCGGCAAAACGAACATAAAATGCGACAGGAACGAAATGTCATTTTATTTATATTTAGTTTCTTTTGTCTTTTATTAGCATATTTGGCACTGGAGTAATCCAAAAGTCATTGAAAGTAATCCAGTTAAAGTAACCCTACCCAACCCTGCTCCTGATTACGCAATTCATTAAAACACGTCACCCTATACTCATGTGCCCTGCACCATTCAGGCTGGGTCTTTCCACAATATTCCCCCCTTCCAACCAAAATCCGATCGGCGTTGGCATTATTATCATTATACTTACTCGACAATCATTTATTTCAGTTCCTGGACTCGTCGAAAAATAAAAACCCTAAAGAGCCAATCGAGCGCCCCCGGCCTCAAGTCGACCATCGCCTTGACAACCGTTTCCCGGTCCTACCTTTTCCCCACGCATATTACGCCGCTCATTATCTCCACCAATCAGGTGGCAAACGAAATCCCCGCCCACGGGGTGACCCCGAAGCTGACGGTGAGGGTCATTATCTAAGGTGGTCTATTTCAAGACGTTAGCATTCGCTTCCATTCTTTCCATTTTTACATTGACACAACAAAAGTCTGCTAATTGCCGTCATTAAAAGTGCCGTTTTAATTCGCTGATGCTCTCGCTCGAAAAATACGGAGCGTTATTTGTCAAAATGAACAGATGTTAATGTCAATGCTACTCTCTCAAGAAATAGTTCCTGTGTGTGCAAAATACAATGACGAAAATTAGAGAACTACAACCTCTACTTACAAATGTCTCAACATACAAATGTTTCAGGTTATGAAGTACCTGGACGGGAAAATATTGCCTGTAGTTACAGAGACCTTTCAGGATACAGAGTCTGTTGTGGTTTATTGGAGTCAGAGCTTGACATAATAAGGACACATTTGTTTAAGGACGGGAAATTCCAGGCTTGTTTTTCCCGAGTTTAGATTTTAGCGAGTGTTATTAACTTGGGCAATTGGGTTGTTCGTGGTCACATTATTTGGGTTTCTTTTGGTACTTTTTCATTTTCTTTGTCGTTGTGTATGTGTTTGTCTTCCTGTCGGTCACCCCTCTCGAGAGATATGACCAAGCAAGTTGTCTAGATAGATGTCTAGATGGATAAATAGAGCTAGATATTTAGGCAGAGATGGATGGAGATGGATAGAGATAGCTAGATAGAGATAGATAACTAGATATAGATAGCTAGATAACTAGATAGAGATGTTGTGGTTTATTGGAGTCAGAGCTTGACATAAGGAGGACACATTTGTTTAAAGATGGGAAATTCCAGGCTTGTTTATCCCGAGTTTAGATTTTAGCGAGTGTTATTAACTTGTTTGGGTGTTTGGACAACTGGGTTGGTCGTGGTCAAATTATTTGGTTTTTTTTTTGGGTACTTTTTCAATTTCTTTTTCATTGTGTATGTGTTTGTCTTGCTGTCGGTCACCCCTCTCGAGAGATGTGACCAAGCGAGTTGTCTAGATAGATGTCTACATCGATAGAGCTAGATAGATAGAATGAGATGGATAGAGATGGATAGAGATGGATAGAGATGGATAGAGATAGCTAGAGATGGATAGAGATAGCTAGATAAAGCTAGATAGAGATAAATAACTAGATAGAGATGGATAGCTAGATAACTAGATAGAGATGTTGTGGTTTATTGGAGTCAGAGCTTGACATAAGGAGGACACATTTGTTTAAAGACAGGAAATTCCAGGCTTGTTTCTCCCGAGTTTAGATTTTAGCAAGTGTTATTAACTTGTTTGGGTGTTTGGGCAATTGGGTTGGTCGTGATCACATTATTTTGTTTTTTTTTTTTGGTGCTTTTTCATTTTTTTTGTCATTGTGTATGTGTTTGTCTTGCTGTCGGTCACCCCTCTTGAGAGATATGACCAAGCTAGTTGTCTAGATAGATGTCTAGATAGATAGATAGAGCTTGATAGATAGATAGAGATGAATAGAGATAGATACAGCTAGATAGCTAGATAGTGATAGATAGCTAGATAACTAGATAGAGATGTTGTGGTTTATTGGAGTCAGAGCTTGACCTAATGAGGACATATTTGTTTCAAGGCGGGAAATTCCAGGCTTGTTTCTCCCGAGTTTAGATGTCAGCGAGCAAAAACATTGCTGATCCAAAGAGTGTTATTATTAATAACACTCGTTTGGTTTGGAACAGCTTGCGACCTAATAACATTCGGCTTGGTTTGGAACAGCTGTCAGGAATTTGGATGCGTCAGGCCGACCCCAACGATTTTCTTGGAAATTGTGTAACTTTGGAGAATCGAAAGAGGACGAAAACCTTCCAAGCAAAAATATTTTCGATTCCTGGTAGTGTGCATTTTGAGAAAAACAAGTGCGTCATCGCGAGGGGACGCACTAAGAATGTTTTTGCTTAAGTGGGTATCAAAACGCTGATTGTCTCTTAGACGAACGAGAACTGTTTTGGACACTGATGAACGAAATAAACGGCTTCTCCTTCTCCTGCCAAGATTCCTCTGCATTTTGTTTTTATATTTCTGGGGCGAGGCAATAAGGTGTCACGTAGCGGAGGACCCATTCGCGTGGACTTACTCACAATTTATTGGGGAAAGAAAACTTGTCCAAAAAAACAAACGGACCAGACCAAAAACAAAGCAGGATCAAACGCAGGCAAAGTTACAAACTAGGCATTTCTCAGAGTTAAACTGAACTTCCAGGAATCTCACAGAAGGTTTAACAAAGTTTAACAAGTATAACAAGTATAACAAACGCTCCAGCCAAGCACAGTTCAAAGGAGCGCGTTTAAGTACTCCCAGAAGCCATCAGTCAAATGCGTCTCAGCCGGTGTCCATGGGCGGGGCCATCTGGGCGCCGTGGCAACCGAGCCAAACATGACAGTCTGCTCCGAAAAGTCAAAATACAGTACAGTACGCGCTGCCCTTGGTCACTCCCAGAGTTCTACCTGGCAACTCGTGCCAAAAACCCGTATGCCTAAAACCAGGCATGCTCTTCGCGTCCCCTTCCCGCTCTTTAAATGTACGGTGCTGCTACGAAAGGCTATCATTCACGATGGACCCCTCGAAAGACAGGAGAAAAGAAGAGGAAGAGACCATAACCGTTTCGAACGATTCATGTTCCCGAGATACGGAGTTACAGAGTATTATGTATTATTATGTACTCAATGGCTTCAATAGGTGAAACATCAAATAACTAAAAAAAAAAAAATAAAAAATAAAAAAAATAGACGAAAACAAAAAAAAAGAAAGAAAAAATACATGTAAAAACTGTGAACAACAGAAAGGCAAAGAAATTAAAGAAATAGGAAACTAGAGAACAAAATTTTAAATAGGCAAGAAAAAGGAAGTAAGAAGCTAGGAAAGAGAAAGCAAGAGAAAAAAAAGAGAGAGAAAAAGAAAATGAAAGAGAGAAAAAGAAAGAAAGAGGAGAAAGAGAGGGAGAGATGGAAAGAGAGAGAGAAGCAGATTGAGAAAGAGAGCGAGAGAGAGAGAAAAGAGAAAAAAAAACGACAGAGCGAAAACGAGAGAAAGAGACAAAAACATAGAACAAGAAAATGAAAAGAAAAAAAGAAAGAAAGAGGAGAAAGAGAGGAAGGGATGGAAGAAGAGAGATAAGCAGATAGAGAAAGAGGGAGATAAAAGAGAAAACTAAAACGACAGAGAGAAAACAAGAGAAAGAGACAAAGAGAGAGAAAAATAAAATGAAAGAGAGGAAAAAGAAAGAAAGAGGAAAAAGAGAGGGAGAGATGGAAAGAGAGAAAGAAGCAGATTGAGAAAGAGAGAGAGAAAAAAGAGAAAAAAAACGACACAGAGAAAACGAGAGAGAGAGACAAAGAGAGAGAATGAAAGAAAAAAAGAAAGAAAGAGGAGAAAGAGGTAGAAATTGAAAGAGAGAGAAAAGCAGATACAGAAAGAAAATAGGAAAAAGGAAAAAAATAAAGAAAACAAATAAGTACAACCTAGTAAACACCGAAAAGGAAGTAAAAAACTCAAAGAAATAGGAAACTAGACAACAAAATTTTAAAAAGGCAAGAAAAAGGAAGTAAGAAGCCAGGAAATAAGGACAAAGAAGCCAGAAAAAAAGAAACAAAAGAGAAAAAAAAAGAAAAAAAAAGTATCATCAAAGTAAAACCGAAAAGGAATTAAAAAAAAATCAAAGAAATAGGAAACTGGAGAACACAATTTAAAAAAGGCAAGAAAAAGGAAAGAAGAAGCTAGGAAATAAGGACCAAGAAGCTAGAAAAAAAAAGAAAAAAAAGAAAAAAAAAGAAAAAAGTATCATCAAAGTAAAACCTAGTAAAAACCGAAAAAGAAGTAAAAAACTCAAAGAAATAGGAAACTAGAGAACAAAATTTAAAAAAGGCAAGAAAAAGGAAGTAAGAAGCTAGGAAATAAGGACCAAGAAGCTAGAAAAAAAAAACAAAAGAAAAAAAAAAGAAAAAAAAAGTATCATCAAAGTAAAACCTAGTAAAAACCGAAAAGGAAGTAAAAAAAAATCAAAGAAATAGGAAACTAGAGAACAAAATTTTAAAAAGGCAAGAAAAAGGAAGTAAGAAGCTAGGAAACAAAAGAAAAAAAATATCATCAAAGACACGCTTTTTGGGGTCTCTTTGATGGCTCATGTGTTCAAATAAATTGCAAACTCTTTGAAGGTAACGATCGATCCACTAAAAAGTGTGATTTTCTTTGCATTCGATGAATAGAATCTATTAACGATAATGGACACCGGTTCGCAAATATCAACGAAAACCCTCAAAGAGGCCAGGCACAAAAACCCCCTCCCGCAAATCGAATCATTTCCATGCAAATTGTGTTTAATAGAGGCGGCGGCGGGGCTCATCCTCTCCTTTCTTTAATTGTGTTTGCCGTCGTCAAAAGCCGCTGAAAAAAAAACATCAAAGGCGCAAATATTTTATTAACAACAGCGCGCGGCTGTTTACGTTTTTGTTGTTTTTTTATCGCGCGGAAGCAGACGACAAACTCCACGAGAAGAAGGCGAAAAAAAAACTGTGAGAACCATCCACTTGGAGAGTCGGAAAATGAAGAGCCGTGAGACTCCTATTTACGATTTTTCGTTTTTTCTAATTAGCTCGGGAAAGTCCTATCTTTTTCCTTTTTCCCTTTTTAAAGCCGTTTAGCCACGATTATTTTCCCTTTCTTTTTTTGACTCCTTCCTTTCTGTTTTGGTCTCTTTGACAGTACAATAGAGGATTTTCTTTCCTCGGAGTCGCGTGTTTATGTATGAAAGGATGCGCCGTCGATAAAATGGGATTTCACGGCAGCCGACGGAGACGGCGAAAAGAGACACGAAAAAAGAGACGGAAAGAAAGAAAAAGAGACAAAGAGTTACACATTCCTGCTTTGCCAAATGGGCTACTGCTTGACATTGGGGCAGGGGGCGCAAAAGAAAGAGAGACAGAAGGGAAAGAGAGAAAGAGAGAGAAAAATAAAATGAAAGGGAGAAAAAGAGAGAAAGGGGAGCAAGAGAGCGAGAGGAGAAAGAAAGAGAAAAGAAGATAAACAAAAAGAGAGAGAGAGATAAGAGGAAAAAAAACTTTCATTTTCTTTTTCTCTCTCTTTCTCTTTCTCTTGTTTTCTCTCACCCGTTTTATTTTTCTCTTTTATCTAGTCCTCTCTTTCTCTATCTGCTTCTGTCTCTCTCTCTCTCTCTCTCTCTCTCTCTCTCTCTCTCTCTCTCTCTCTCTCGCACCTCTTTTCTCTTATTTTTTCTGTCTTGTTAACTTTCTTTTTATCTCTCTCTCGCTCTCTCTCTCATTCTCTTTCTTTCTCTCTTTTTCTCCCTTTCTTTCTGTCCTTCTCTTAATGAACATCTTCTTTTTAATGAGCTTTTGAAGGAACGGAGTTTGGATTTATAATTGTATATTTGTTTTTTCGTCTATTTGTCTCTCTCTAGTGTTTTATCTCTCCCTCTCTCACTCTTTTGCCTCTTTTCTGCCTCTCTTATCGTCTCTCTCTCTTCCTCTCTTACTCTGTCTCTCTTGTTAACTTTCTTTTTATCTCTCTCTTTCTCATGCTCCCTTTTTTCTTTTTTTTATCTCTGTCTTTTTCTCGTCTTTCCTTCATTTAATTTTTCTTATGCTCTTTCTTTTTTTGTCTATTTATCTCTCTCTCTCTCTCTCTTTCTCTCTCTGTCCGTCTCTCTGTCTGTCTTTCTCTATCTCTCTCTTTCTCTCACTCTCCTGCTCTCTCTCTCTCTCTCTCTCTCTCTCTCTTCTTCTGCCTCTTTTCTGCCTTTCTTCCCATCTCTCTCTTCCTCTCTTACTCTGTCTCTATTGTTAACTTTCTTTTTATCTCTCTCTCTTTCCTTCTTTCTATTTATTTCTCTTTTTTCTCCCTCTCCTTTTTGTCCTTCTCTTAAATGTACTGTTCCAGACCTCGTGAGATATTTTTTATTTTCTAGCATGCGGCCCCCAACTCAATTGGGTTTGAGACCCACGGTTTAGATCCTACCACTTAGATACGGTAACATGACCTCCGAGCCTTTTACCGTTAAGGGTGGCGTTCCACAGGGCTCTGTACTCAGTCCCCTTCTTTTCAGAATTTGTAACGATCAATGGCATCACAAATGAACATGACTTGAATATTATTTTCTTTTTTGAAGGAACGGAGTTTGTATTTGTCATTGTATATTTGTTTTTTTGTCTATTTCTCTCTCTCTATAGTGTTTTATCCCCCTCTCTCTCCCTCTCTCACTCTTCAGCCTCTTTTCTACCTCTCTTACGTTCTCTCTTTTTCTCTCTTACTTTGTATGTCTTGTCAACTTTCTTTTTATCTCTCTCTCTCTTTCCTGATCTCTCTTTCTCTCTGTCCTTCTCTTAAATTTACTGTTCCAGACTTCGTGAGATATTTTTTATTTTTTAGCATGCGGCCCCCAACTCAATTGGGTTTGATGTTGGCAAGTTGTTTGGATTTATTTTCATTTAGTTTCTGTGGCATTTTATGTTGTTTTGCCAGAGATCAAAGAGATCAAAGCCAGGAGAGAAAGCTTACCACGTGTTGTGAGTCATCATTTGATTCATATTTAGTTTCTTTTGTCTTTTATTAGCATATTTGCTATTGGAGTCATCCAAAAGTCATTGAAAGTAATCCAGTTAAAGTAACCCTACCCAACCCTGATTACATGTGGCGTTCCGCAGGGCTTGGTACTCGGTCCCTTTCTTTTCAGCATTTGTAACGATGGAAGAGCGTCACAAATGAACATGACTAGACAATTATTTTCTTTTTTAATGAGCTTTTCAAGGAACGGAGTTTGTATTTGTCATTGTATGTTTCTTTCCAGATTTTACACGAGGACAGCAACATAAAGTTAGTCGTCTTGTTTTTTTTATTTACCGGGGAGAAGAATTCAGGTCAAGGATATGCGGGAACGACGGCACACGGGGGGACGAATCACAGTCGGACGGAGCGAAAAGCGGGATGAGAGAGGGTCGTGGAAGAATGGAGTGCAATCGGACAAAAAATATAAGTTTGAGAATGAGGAGCATGAACCCATTTCCGGGGAGAAATGATTTGGAGCGCTAACATCGGCGCTATTGGGGAACTTTTCTATGGGAGGACTCCGAAACGCCACTAGGGGTGAATTGGGTTTTCTTTCTCCTCCGTATTGCATTCACTTGAAGGATGCGTATATTAAAAATATCTATTCTTCTATTTCTATTCTTTTTACGGGACTCTTCTTTCCTTATTTTGCGTTTTATGGAAACTTTTTGTTTTTGTGTTTTTCGCAATGTTTTTGTTTCAGTTTGAAGAATATCTGTTGTGTGTTCTAAAATATATAATAATACTACTACTAATAATAATATAATAGTAATAAAAGTTTTTTTTTTCTTCTATCCAGAATATTTTTTGAGGTCTGGTTTTTCAGTATTTTTCTAGTTTTTCGAATTTGTTTTTTTCCTTTTTTTGAGACTCGTTACATTTTTCAATTTTTTTATATTTGCATATATTCTTTCCATTTTTCGGAATGAATGTTATCCATTTTTTTCAAATATTTGTAAAAATATAAATATAAGAAATGATTTATAACTATGAAAATAAATAATGATTTATGAAAAAAGCAGAATAAACAACATGTAGTAATATCATATAAAAAATAAAAATAAAATACAATATAACTTCGAATGAATATCAAAACAATTTATAATAAAATGCAGATTAACTAAAATAAAATAAGAAAATAAAAGTAAAATAGAACTGAATAAGATCATATATCAATGCGAATATGATATAAAAAATAAAATGTGTAAACTAAAGTCAAATATAAAGAAAAAAAATCACATGGAAACAAATAAAAATGAAATATTTATGCAAAAAATAAATTCAAAAATATAATACAAAAAGATCACCATGAAATTAAAAATAAAAACAATAAAATAAAAAGGACAATATAATAAAATCAATAGAATAAAAACGCATTTACAATTCTGTCACCGTTGCCATGGCGCCCAACTGGCCCCGCCCGTGTGGCGCCTGCTGCAGCTCATGAAGAGATTGGCTATCCGTCTATTTAGGCTCAGTGCTCTCATTTTTCCTTTGTCAGTCCGTCAACGAACTTCTGCCCCGCGAGACGTGGGTTCTGACTCGGTCCTGTTTTCCTGTTGGTATTTCCAGTCCGGTATTGTTCCCGTTTATTTTTGTCCTGTTTAATATCAGTTTCCAGTTTCGTTCCCCTCTATTTTTGTCCTGTTTATTATTCTCTCCAGTTTTTGTTCCCGTTTTGTTTGTTATTTTTGATATCCTGTTTCAGTATCAATCCTGTCCGGTATCGACCCCATCCGTCCGATATCAACTCGGGCAACTGGTATCGATCTCGTCGGTCTCTGGCTTCCTGTCTTTCCACGCCAGACTGCTGCCTAACGTGCATGACTCCCCATTTCCCGCAAAATAATAGGCTTGTGTGAGAACATCACGCGTTTGGGTCCTGCTCCTGTTCTGGTTTTTAACAAATTCAGTGTAATATAATTAAAATAGGGGCGGCATTAGCTCAGGAGGTAGAGCGCTCGTCTTGGGATCGCGAGTTCGAATCCTGGCTCCTCCGTGTTGCATGTCAAAGTGTCCTTGGGTAAGACACTGAACCCCCAAAGCCCCCAATAAGCAGGTTGGCGCGTTGTATGGCTGCACGCCCGCTATTGGTGTGTGAGTGTGTGTGAATGGAAAAGGGCAGCACGGCGGCGCAGTGGTTAGCGCTTGTGCGGCACAGTTCATGTCATGGGAACCTGTCGTGGGTTCAAATCCAGCTCCAGACTTCTTGTGCGGAGTTTGTATGTTCTCCCCGTGCTTGCGTGGGTTTCCTCCGGGCACTCCGGTTTCCTCCCACATTCCAAAAACATGCATTTCAGGTGAATTGGCCGGTCCAAATTGTCCCTAGGTGTGAATGAGCGAATGAGTTGTCTGTCCCCGTGTGCCCTGCGATTGGCTGGCAACCAGTTCAGGGTGTCCCCTGCCCACTGCCCGGAGATGGCTGGGATGGGCTCCAGCACACCCCCCCCCCCCCCCCCGCGACCCTAATGAGGATAAGCGGTACGGCTGATGAGATGAGATAATTAAAATATCTGTAGCTACATTTAAAAGTGATCAAATTCAAAGAAATAACACAGAAAAAATGAAAACAGACTTGTTATTTGCACCAGTCATCTTTTCTGGTGGCCCTGTTTTTCCCCCCGGGTTATGGCGAGAATGCCGGACTTGTTAGCGACACCGTACCAAATATAAAAAGAAGACTTTTTTTCCCCCGTAGGAATTTGATGTCTCGTTATGGAGGAGGCCGGAAAGGAATGGTCCCTCCTGGCGTCCTCTGTTATCCCACTAAGGATTTTTCTTCTCCGCAACAAACTCTTGACGACTCTCATCGGAGAGAAGCAGGATTTATGATATTCCGTTGTTTTATTTAAAAACATGGCCGCCCTGCAATGTTCCCTGTAATTTTCCTTACGGGGCTGAGCGTTCACACAAACTCGGTGAGCAACGCTTGAAACAACAGTGGGCAACGGCAATCCCAAGTGTGGCAACTAAATCATTATCAAACATGTTCAAAACGTTACATTTTGCTGAGTTTCCGGCAATGCAAAATTGTTTTTCTCTTTTGAATGAATTGACTCATGTACGTCATTTGTTTTTACAATTATTTCACAAGATTTCCATTTATTTTATTCCTGGTATCTTTTGTCGCATAATACTAACATTTTGGGGGCTTATTGAGTCGGTTGCACGATACACAACTGTATTTTATCACATTTTTTAGTGGAAACACAATGTTGGCAACAAGATTCATTTGATAGAATTGGAAATTATTTGAATGCAACACAAACTTTTTCCTCTTTTTCCCTGTTTTTTCTACTTTTTTAAAAATTTCTATAAAAAAATTCATTGTGTTTATTTTTTCCTAGCTGTAATATTTCTTCGGTGTTTTTTCTTCCCGTTTTGACAACTACACTATGGATTACTTCTATCCTATGGACATGGGTTTTAGCACACAAAAATGCGTCTAATCAAGGAATCAACTCCTTGCCCTGCAGAATTCTCGTGCCGGCGTGATGAAGGGGCCTATCGTGGAAGAAGAGCCGGAGCTAGCGAAGCGGCTAGCGGCGTTATAAGTCTTCGGTACCGTCCGTAATCATGGTAAACGCGAACTCACGACCAAATAAGATCATCGAGTGCTGGTGGGAAACATCGAAGCGCACAGGGAGCGCAGTTGCTGTGTTTTGCGGAAACGTGGCTCAAGTTTAGCATTCCGGACGCTAACGTGTAGCTACCCGGAGCGATCCGGCTTCAACGCCGCTAAACAGAGACACGGAAGCCGGGGGGAATCGGAGAGGAGGCCGACTTGCTAACACGAGGTGGTGTATCCCTGGATTTTCATCTCCATCTGCCGCAGGGATGTCGAACTTTTGGACTAGCGTGACGTCATCCACTCCGCTACAAGCACCCCTAGGGCATCATGTTCATCTGTTAATCAACAACAGGGTAGACGGCTGGAAGTGTGAATTTCCCTACGGGGATGAATAAAGTATCTAGACATCTATCTATCTATCTATTTTTCTTGCTTTTTTGTTCTCTAATTTCTTTTCCCTTTATTTTTTTCTGGCTTTTTTTCTGAATTTTTCCTTCTCTTTTTTTCTTTTTTTCTCTCCTTTTTTTTTTTTTTTTTCTCAGCTTTTCACTACTTTTTCATTTTGGTATTTTTTTTCTTTTTTTGTTCTATCCCCCGCCCTTCCTTTAAGTCATTTTGTGCATAATTTTACATTATATTTATTCGTGTATGGATTAAAGAAGAAAAAACAACCTGAAGAGCCATTTGGGACCCAAAGGAAAAGAGCCGGTTCTTTTTAGTGAGCCGAGCCGAAGAAGCCGGTTCTCAACAAACTCGACTGGCTTTACTCAACTTCGTTCTACTTCAACCTTGACTTCAAAATACCGCATTTAGAACACAGCGTCAGGGGAACCCGTGTATTTTTACCTTCATGCACTGTAACTTTGACTTAATTTGCATCTTAATTAGCAATTTTGAGCCCTGATTTTTGTGAGCTGTCTAGTTTTTCTTGTGCGCGGAAAAGCTCTGGGTAGTGCGCAATTGCGCACACATGCAGCTTAGAGGGAACATTGCCGCCCTGTACGAGACCCCCGGGATATGGCGACCCACCTTACGACTCTCTTATCGGAGAGAAGCACGATTTATGATATTCCGTTGAAGGCATGGCCGGCCTGTGCGAGGCCCCCGGGATACGGCGACCCCGCCTTACAACGTTCTCACGTTACACCTTGAGAATCCAATATTTTTTTCAACTCCTCGTTGCAGCATTTGCACCACTAAAACCGAAAACATCTCTGTCAGCTATTGGTTAAAGATTCCGATCTGTTTGGAACAGCTGAACAACCTCCCACTATGCCTTCTGCTCTCCTAATTCAGTGAAGCTTCGTAAATATATACAATACTGCGCACAGTGATGATAAAGGAAAAGGCAAAATCGATGATAACCAGGAAAAGCAAGCTTGTGATAAATATAAAAAGGCATATCTGTATTTTTCTTCTGTATGAATTGGTTATGGGTCCTGAAATTTGCATTTCTATAAAAGCATAACCATGGAAAGCCATATAAGTCTACATATTTAGTGTAATTGCTTGTGTTTTATTCCCTAGTTTTTGGAATGTATATGTTTTTCTCTTTCTCAGATGAATTGATTTTTTCTGTATTTTTTTTTCCAGTTTATTTTTGAGTATATCTTTTCTTTTTTGGGACCAGAGAGCAAACAAAGTCCATTTTTTTCATGGCATTTCATTTTTGAACAGGCACGTAATCAGCCACTCATAAATCCTTAAACCCTCAATGGGTCCTTTGTTTGTGCCGTTCTTTTTGTAACTGGCATTCTTTCAGCCACCTCTAATTGTTTTTTCAAGACATATACCAATGACCAATCAATTTCTTTGCAACAATCCTTTTGGAACAGGCATCTTTTGGGCCAACTATAGTACACAAGTTATTGTGCCTTGTCTAAGAATGTTTTTTGGTAATCTATACGTAACAGCCATCGTTTTAGCTACCAATAGATCTTAAGACACGACGAATGTGTCCATATTTGAGTTTTTGTGCCGTTCCAATTTTTAACAGGCACGTTATTAGCCACCTATAAATCCTTAAACGGGTCTGTTGTTTGTGCCGTTCTTTTTGTAACGGGCATTCTTTCAGCCACCTATAATTGTTTTTCAAGACATATACAAATGAACAATCTATTTCTTTTCGACAATCCATTTGGAACAGGCATGTTTTGGGCCACCTATAGTATACAAATTCTTGAGCCTTGTCTAATAAAGGTTTTAGGCAATCTATTCGTAACAGGCATGGTTTTAGCTACCCATAGATCTTAAGACGAATTATATATTTGAGTTTTTTTGTTCCTTTCGATTTTCAAAAGGCATATTCGTAGCCACCTATAAATCCTCAAACTCGAAAGAGTCAAAGAGTCAGTTGTTTGTGCCGTTCTTTTTCTAACAGGCATTCTTTCAGCCACCTAAAATTGCTTTTCAAGACATATACAAACTAACGATCAATTTATTTTTGACAATCCATTTGGAACAGGCATGTTTTGGGCCACCTCTAAATGATTCTTATCATTTAAAAGTCAATGGGTGGGTAGTTGATGCAAGTCCATTTATGACAGGCAAGGTTTTGGCCACCTATGACAGTTTTTTCAGTATTCCAATATCCAACAGGCCATTAATGAATACTACGACAAAGTAGCAGTTTATGGTCCTGAAGCAGCAGGCGGAATCTAGAGAAGACCTCGAGAGGCCCAGTGCAAAATTGATAGCTCAGCGGCGACTAAAAATATCAGGAGTTATCGATAATGCAGAGCGTGTTTGTGGATCTATACATTATGGATCGGCGAGGACCCGAGTTCCATCGTGGGAAAACGTTCATCCAGTCTCAGCGCTTGTTATCCGTCACTCAAGGAGCCATCCAGTAGAATGCGAAATGGGGCAGGAGCCCACCCGTTTTTTTTTTTTTCCCGCAGCTCTGAAGCACAAATATTAAACCCTGCATTCCATTATTAACAGGCATGTTTTCGGCCAACTATTCGTATTTCTTAAAACTTGAGGCAATGGATTTATTAATGCTTTTCAATTTGTGACAGGCATCTTTTTGGCCACCTATAAATGTTTGTTAAAAAGTAATGGAGCATTTTTTACACGGTATTCCATTTGTAGCAGGCATGTTTTTTGCCAGCTATTAGTATTTCTTAAAACGTCATTGAGGCAATGGGTTTATTAGCCCTGTTCATTTTGTGACAGGCATCTTTTTGACCAGCTATTAATATTTGTTAAAAAGTAATGGAGCATTTTTTTTACACTGTATTCCATTTGTAGCAGGCATGTTTTTTGCCAGCTATTAGTATTTCTTAAAACTTGATTTAGGCAATGGATTCATCAATGCTGTTAAATTTGTGACAGGCATCTTTTTGGCCACCTATAAATGTTTGTTAAGTAATAGAGTATTTTTGTACACGGTATTGCATTTGTAGCAGGCATGTTTTTGGCCAACTATTAGTATTTCTTAAAATTTGATTGAGGCAATGGATTTATTAATGCTGTTCAATTTGTGACAGGCATCTTTTTGGCCACCTATAAATGTTTGTTAAGTAATAGAGTATTTTTGTACACGGTATTGCATTTGTAGCAGGCATGTTTTTGGCCAACTATTAGTATTTCTTAAAATTTGATTGAGGCAATGGATTCATTAATGCTGTTCAATTTGTGACAGGCATCTTTTTGGCCACCTATAAATGTTTTTTAAGTAATAGAGTATTTTTGTACACGGTATTGCATTTGTAGCAGGCATGTTTTTAGCCAACTATTCGTATTTCTTAAAACTTGATTGAGGCAATGGATTTATTAATGCTGTTCAATTTGAGACAGGCATCTTTTTGGCCACCTATAAATGTTTGTTAAGTAATAGAGTATTTTTGTACACGGTATTGCATTTGTAGCAGGCATGTTTTTGGCCAACTATTAGTATTTCTTAAAATTTGATTGAGGCAATGGATTTATTAATGCTGTTCAATTTGTGACAGGCATCTTTTTGGCCACCTATACATGTTTGTTAAGTAATAGAGTATTTTTGTACACGGTATTGCATTTGTAGCAGGCATGTTTTTAGCCAACTATTCGTATTTCTTAAAACTTGATTGAGGCAATGGATTTATTAATGCTGTTCAATTTGTGACAGGAATCTTTTTGGCCACCTATAAATGTTTGTTAAAAAGTAATGGAGCATTTTTTACACTGTATTCCATTTGTAGCAGGCGTGTTTTTGGCCAACTATTAGTATTTCTTAAAACTTGATTGAGGCAATGGATTTATTAATGCTTTTCAATTTGGGACAGGCATGTTTTTGGCCACCTATAAATGTTTTTAAAATCCATCCCAGTCAACAAGTAATTTTTTGATGGTGTTCTATTTATAACAGGCACGTTTAGGCCCGCTTATACATCTTATTAAAATTCAACGAGCAATATTTTTCGTAGTGTTCGAATTTTTAGCGGGCATGTTTTCAGCCACCTATAAATACTAGGACAAAGTAGTCCTTCCAGTCTTGAAAATGTAGGGATGTAAAATTGATAGCACAACAACGACTAAAAATATCAGGAGTTATCGATAATGCACCCATTTATCATGGAACGGCGAGGACCCGAGATCCATCATGGGAAAAAATTCATTCAATTTCAGGGCTTGTTATTTCAACTAAAGCAAGGGCTGTCTACCTCATTTCTCATGACAGAAAACAAGCTCTCCCAGGGTTCAAGAGAACGAAAGAGATAGAAATAGAGAAACAGGGAGGGGGAAGGAGAGAGAGAAAGAGAAAAAAGGAAATTAAGGGAGAAATAGAGAAAAAGATAAATAAATCAAGGACGAGATGAAGAGATAAAGAAGGAGAAAAAACGAGATAGAAGAGGGGAGAAAGAGCCAGAATAAAAGAGAAAGAGAAAAAGAGAGCAAAAGAAAGAAAAAAAAGAAAGAGTTAAACAGAGGCAGAGACGGGAGAGAGAGAAAAAAGGCGACTGAGACAGAGATGGAGACAGAGAGGAAAGAAGAGAGGGGAAGAAAAATAAAGAGAGAGAAAGAAAAAAGAGAGAGAGACAGAGAGGGAGAGAGAAATAGAGATACAGAGATGGAAACAAAGAAAGAGAAAAACAGACAAAGAAAAAGAAGAGCAAATGAGAGAGGAACAAAAACGAGAAAGAAGAGGAGAGAAAGAGCCAGAATAAAAGAGAAAGAGAAAAAGAGTGCAAAAGAAAGAAAAAAAAGAAAGAGTTAAACAGAGGCAGAGACGGGAGAGAGAGAGAGAAAAAAGGCGACTGAGACAGAGATGGAGACAGAGAGGAAAAGAGAGGAAGAAAAATAAAGAGGGAGAAAGAAAAAAGAGAGAGAGACAGAGAGGGAGAGAGAAATAGAGATACAGAGATGGAAACAAAGAAAGAGAAAAACAGACAAAGAAAAAGAAGAGCAAATGAGAGAGGAAAAAAACGAGAAAGAAGAGGAGAGAAAGAGCCAGAATAAAAGAGAAAGAGAAAAAGAGTGCAAAAGAAAGAAAAAAAGGAAAGAGTTAATCTGAGGCAGAGACGGGAGAGAGAAAAAAAAGGCGACCGAGACAGAGATGGAGACAGAGAGGAAAAGAGAGAGGAAGAAAAATAAAGAGGGAGAAAGAAAAAAGAAAGAGAGACAGAGAGGGAGAGAGAAATAGAGATACAGAGATGGAAACAAAGAAAGAGAGAAACAGAGATAGAAAAATAGGGTGCGACTGTGAGAGAAAAACAGACAAAGAAAAAGAAGAGCAAATGAGAGAGGAAAAAAAACGAGAAAGAAGAGGAGAGAAAGAGCCAGAATAAAAGAGAAAGAGAAAAAAAGAGCAAAAGAAGGAAAAAAAGAGAGTTAAACAGAGGCAGAGAGAGAAAAAAGGCGACTGAGACAGAGATGGAGACAGAGAGAAAAAGAGAGAGAGGAAGAAAAATAAAGAGAGAGAAAGAAAAAAGAAAGAGAGACAGAGAGGGAGAGAGAAATAGAGATACAGAGATGGAAACAAAGAAAGAGAGAAACAGAGATAGAAAAAGAAGAGCAAATGAGAGAGGAAAAAAAAGAGAAATACAGAAAGCAAATTGAAAAGGAGCGAGACAGAGAAAGAGAAAAAAAGAGAATAGAGGGACAAAGTGGGAGAAAAAGAAATAGCGAATGAGAAAAAATAGGGGAGAGAAACAAAGAGAGAAGAAATAAAGAGGGAAAGAGAGAAAGAAGAAATAGAGACAGAAAGGGAGAGACAGAGAGATAGATGCAAGAGAGGAAAGATAATGGTATAGAAAAAAAACAAAGAGGGAGAGAGAGAGAGAAAAAGAAAGAGATAAATGAATAAAGCTCCAGTTGCTGTGTGAGTGGCGCCTGGATTTGGAAGCTTCCAGTGGACGTATTTTAAACAGCAAGTCATTTTTCTCCTGTGCTTCTCTATGTGATCTCTGAAAATCATTCGAACCCAGATTTTTTTTTTCTATTTTACTCGATTTTTTAGTCTTTTTTTAATGAAAAGTTTTTTTTTATATCGTTTATTTGTGTATTTATTATCATAATTATTTTTTCCTAAAGATTGTTTTGCTATTTTTTTGTTGTTGTTTAACATAATTTGTTCTTAAAAAAAACTTTTAGTTTAAAAAAAAAAAATGTTTTCTGGATTTTTTGGTGTGTATTTTTCATAATTGTATTCTTTTTATTATTTTTCTAGTTTTTCTGGATTCCCCCCACCCTTTTTTTTTCCGGAATTATTTGTTTTTGTCCCCCAAAATAGTGTTTATTATTTTGTGTTTCAAAGTATTTTTTCTTTTCATTTTTTGGGGATATTTGTTTCTAGTTTTTATTTATTTTATTTTTTTCCAAATTGTGTTTTTTAGTTTTTACAGAATTTTGATTTTTTTTTTTTTAATGTATTATTTTTTCTAGATTTGTCTTATCGTTTCAGAATTGTTTCTCTCTAATTTTCTGTGTATGTTTTTTGACTTTTTCTGAATTTATTTTTCTGGTTTTATGCAAATATATATATTTTCTAGTTTTTCTGGATATTTTTTCCAGGTTTTTGTAAAAAACAAATATATATATAACAGCAACATATATATACTTTTTTTTGAATATCTTAGGTTTTCCAGAATATATTTTTTTTAGTTTTTCAGAATATTTTCAAATTCTTTTTTAAAATATTTGTATTTATTCGACCTTGTTTTTTTCAATTTTCTCAATATTTTTCGGACTTTCTTCGGTATTTTTTAATTTGTTTTCAAGTTATTTACATTTTCACTACATTTCCCTTTTTTTCCTATTGTTTTTTTTTTTTCCAGAATATATTTTTTCTACCTTTCATTCCGATCTTTGTTGTGATCCGACTTCCCGCTTTATAAAATCCAGCCGCGGACAAAACATTTTTATTATGGTTCAAGCTTCTCGGTCTTCTCGCTGCCTTCTTTCGTTTTTTTTTTTTTGTCCAGAATATTTTTCGACTTTGTTCGTAGGATATACAACAAAGTGGCGATCGAGACGAACTGGCAAATCGAGGACGCAAATCTTCGGTAACGGCAAAACGGGGCCCCCTAGAGGAAGGGGGCGGTAAGACGAGAAAATAAGTGTCCCCCCCCCAAAAATGGATGCCATCGGAAACAAATACCCGACCGGATAGAGGACACAACAAAGAGAATAATCCTGTTTGTATTGGTATTAAGGTATTTACACATCAAACAGACGCTCATTAGCATCCTTATCAGCGCATTAAAGCGCTAATACCTCAGTCGCTAAATAGCAATTAGCAATTAAACAACATTCAACACAGATGCGGAATATTTTCTACCTTTCATTCCGATCTTTGTTTTGATCCGACTTCCCGCTTTATAAAATCCAGCCGCGGACAAAACACTTTTATTATGGTTCAAGCTTCTCGGTCTTCTCGCTGCCTTCTTTCGATTTTATTTTATTTTTTTAAATTATTTTGCGGGTAAACAAGTGGACGGCCAATTAGCGTTCCGGATTTCCAAACATGTCGCCTTCCTTTTGCTATTTGACGCCGATGTTTGTTAAAAAATGAGAATAAAGTGCATTTGTGCGTGACGCGTACGCAAAAAAACAAACAAACAAAAAAAAAACGTTTGGTCGACATCTGTGTTATTAGCTCGGAATGTCAAAACAAGCACGTTTAATCTAGAATGGAGAGAGTAATAATAAGAGAATGATAATTCGGTTTGCGGTGGATTCATATATTCATAAATGCTGCATTATTTCTGCCACTAGGGGCGCTCCAACCCATTACAACCCTAAAAGGATATTTCTTCTCGTTACTAAAAGTAGAAACTCAGGGTATTTATTTTGGGTAAGTATTTCGAATGTAAATTGTATTTTTGAGTATTTTGCAAGCAAAATGTTAAAGGTTTTAATTTTATTTTTGTTTTTTTTAATTCCAGAAATCCTTTTTTTTTCTTCTCTCCAGAATATTCGGGTTTTTTTTTGCTTTTTTTATTTTATTTTTTCTCTGATTCTCCTGGAAGTATTTTTCTTGTTTTTTTTTTTAGAATAATGTTGTTTGTTTTTGTAGACGACATAAAAAAACAGTTTTTCGCATTTTTCTGGATTTTTTTCAGTTTTTCAAAAATGTAATTTTATTTTTTTCATAATATTGGCTTCTAAGTTTTTATTATTATTATTATTATTATTTTGTTTTGTTTTTTTAAAGGATTTTTGTTCGAGTTTACTCTCAGATTAGTGGTTTTCATTTATGTTGTATGTGTTTTCTTATGATGTTTTTGTCTCTTTTTTTTTAATATTTTAATCTAATATATTTATATTTTATTTATTTATTTTTTATTTTTTATTCCAGATTTTTATTTCTACTCTCCAGAATATTAATATTTTGCTTTTTTTTTCTCAGATTATTTTTTTAATTTTTTTATCTCCTCGAAATATTTTTTCATTGTTTTAGGATACTATTGTTTGTTTTTGTAGACAATATAAAAAAATACTGTTTTTCAGGATTTTTTCAGTTTTTTCAGACTGTAATTCCTTCTATTTTTTCATAATATTGGCTTCTAGGTTTTTATTATTATTATTATTAATTATTAATTATGTTTAATGTGTTTTCTGTTTTTTTATGATGTTTTTGTCTTTTTTTAAAATATTTTAATCTAATATATTCATATTTGATTTATTTATTTATTTTTGATTTTTAATTCCAGATTTTTTTTCTTCTCTCTTCAGAATATTAATATTTTGCTTTTTTTTCTCAGATTATTTATTTATTTTTTTATCTCCTCGAAATATTTTTTCATTGTTTTAGGATACTATTGTTTGTTTTTGTAGACAATATAAAAAAAAATACCGTTTTTCAGATTTTTCTGGATTTTTTCAGTTTTTCAGACTGTAATTCCTTCTATTTTTTCATAATATTGGCTTCTAGGTTTTTATTTTTATTATTATTAATTATGTTTGATGTGTTTTCTGTTTTTTATGATGTTTTTTTTGCCTTTTTTTGAATATTTTAATCGAAAATATTTAATTTTTTTTGTTTTTCAGTCAAATTTTACAATTGAAATTGCTGTATTCGTCAGGCTCTATTATTTACGCCACTAGGGGCGCTCTAACCCATCACAATTCTAGAGGGACACCCTAAAATGATTTTTCTTCTCTCCAGAATATTCATTTTTTTGTTTTGTTTGTGCTCAGAGGATTTTCGGACGGAAGGAGAGAAAAGAGAAAAGAAAGCGCAAAGGGTAGGAAAAGAGAAAGAGAATAGAGAGAAAAGGAAAAAGAGAGTTAGGGCAAAAGAAGTTAAAAAGACACAGAGAGTGAAAGAGACAGAGACAGAGTGGGAGAAAAGGGGAGGAAAAGAGAGAGAGAGAGAGAGAGAGGGAGAGAGAAAAAGAGAAAGAGAAAGAGAAAGAGAAAGAGAAAGAGAGAGAGAAAGAAATACAAGTACAGTGTCTTTGTTGGAGGCACCTGGCTTTGGCAACATCAAGTGGACATATTTTAACCTGCAGCTTGTTTTTCTCTTGCGCTTCTCTGAGTGTTATAAGTTAAAAAGACACAAAGAGAGAAAGAGACAAAGAGGAGCAAAGGAAGAGAAAAAGAGAGACACAAAGAAAGAGAGAGTGGGAGAAAAGGGGTGGAAAAAGAGAGAGAAAGAGAAAGAGAAAGAGAAAGAGAAAGAAATAAAGACAAGTACAGTGTCTTTGTGAGAGGCACCTGGCTTTGGCAACATCAAGTTGACATATTTCAACCTGCAGCTTGTTTTTCTCTTGTGCTTCTCTGAGTGTTGTAAGTTAAAAAGACACAAAGAGAGAAAGAGACAAAGAGGAACAAAGGAAGAGAAAACGAGAGACACAGTGAAAGAGAGAGAGTGGGAGAAAAGGGGTGGAAAAAGAGAGAGAAAGAGAAAGAGAAAGAGAAAGAAAAAGAAAAAGAAAAAGAAAAAGAAAAAGAAAAAGAAAAAGAAAAAGAAAGAGAAAGAGAAAGAGAAAGAGAAAGAAATACAAGTCCAGTGTCTTTGTTCGAGGCCCCTGGCTTTGGCAACATCAAGTTGACATATTTCAACCTGCAGCTTGTTTTTCTCCTGCACTTCTCTGAGTGTTGTCTCGCGAGCCGGATTCAATCCCTTAGCAGGCCCGATCTGGCCCGCGGGCCGCCTGTTTCACACCCGTGCTTTGGACGGACTTGACGACTCCACCCCAAAATATTTTTCTCGCTACTAAAATGTAGTATCAAACTCAAAGAGAATCAAAATTTGATTGTAATTTCATCAACCGGTACGGGAAAGGACGGAAAAGGACAGGAAAGGACAGGAAAGGGAGGGGAAGGGACAGGAAGGGACGGGAAGGGACGAGAAGGGACGGGAAGGGATGGGAAGGGACGGGAAGGGACGAGAAGGGACGGGAAGGGACGGGAAGGGACGGGAAAGGACGGGAAGGGACGGGAAGGGACGGGAAGGTAGGGAAAGGGACGGGAAGGGAGAGGAAGGGACGGAAAAGTACAGGAAGGGACGGAAAGGGAGGGGAAGGGACAGGAGGGGACGGGAAGGGACGTGAAGGGACGGGAAGGTACGGGAAGGGAAGGGAAGGGAGAGGAAGGGACAGAAAAGGACAGGAAAGGACGGAAAGGGAGGGGAAGGGACAGGAAGGGACGGGAAGGGAGGAGAAGGGACAGGAAGGGACAGGAAGGGACGGAAAGGGACGAGAAGGGACAGGAAGGGACGGGAAGGGACGAGAAGGGACGGGAAGGGAGGGAAAGGGATGGAAAGGTACGGGAAGGGACGGGAAGGGAGAGGAAGGGACGGAAAAGTACAGGAAGGGACGGAAAGGGAGGGGAAGGGACAGAAGGGGACGGGAAGGGACGGGAAGGGACGAGAAGGGACGGGAAGGTACGGGAAGGGACGGGAAGGGAGAGGAAGGGACGGAAAAGGACAGGAAAGGACGGAAAGGGAGGGGAAGGGACAGGAAGGGACGGGAAGGGACGGGAAGGGACGTGAAAGGGACGGGAAAGGTACGGGAAGGGACAGGGAGGGAGAGGAAGGGACGGAAAAGTACAGGAAGGGACGGGAAGGGACGGAATAGGACAGGGAAGGACGGAAAGGGAGGGGAAGGGAGGGGAAGGGACAGGAGGGGACGGGAAGGGACGGGAAGGGACAGGAAGGGACGGGAAGGGACGAGAAGGGAGGGGAAGGGACGTGAAGGGACAGGAAGGGACGGGAAGGGACGAGAAGGGACGGGAAGGGACGGGAAGGGACGGGAAGGGAGGGAAAGGGATGGAAAGGTACGGGAAGGGAGAGGAAGGGACGGAAAAGTACAGGAGGGGACGGGAAGGGACGGAATAGGACAGGGAAGGACGGAAAGGGAGGGGAAGGGACAGGAAGGGACAGGAAGGGACGGGAAGGGACAGGAAGGGGCGGGAAGGGACGAGAAGGGACGGGAAGGGACGAGAAGGGACAGGAAGGGACGGGAAGGGACGAGAAGGGACGGGAAGGGACGGGAAGGGAGTGAAAGGGATGGAAAGGTACGGGAAGGGATGGGAAGGGAGAGGAAGGGACGGAAAAGTACAGGAAGGGACGGAAAGGGAGGGGAAGGGACAGGAGGGGACGAGAAGGGACGGGAAGGTACGGGAAGGGACGGGAAGGGAGAGGAAGGGACGGAAAAGGACAGGAAAGGACGGAAAGGGAGGGGAAGGGACAGGAAGGGACGGGAAGGGACGGGAAGGGACGTGAAAGGGACGGGAAAGGTACGGGAAGGGACAGGGAGGGAGAGGAAGGGACGGAAAAGTACAGGAAGGGACGGGAAGGGACGGAATAGGACAGGGAAGGACGGAAAGGGAGGGGAAGGGAGGGGAAGGGACAGGAGGGGACGGGAAGGGACGGGAAGGGACAGGAAGGGACGGGAAGGGACGAGAAGGGAGGGGAAGGGACGTGAAGGGACAGGAAGGGACGGGAAGGGACGAGAAGGGACGGGAAGGGACGGGAAGGGACGGGAAGGGAGGGAAAGGGATGGAAAGGTACGGGAAGGGAGAGGAAGGGACGGAAAAGTACAGGAGGGGACGGGAAGGGACGGAATAGGACAGGGAAGGACGGAAAGGGAGGGGAAGGGACAGGAAGGGACAGGAAGGGACGGGAAGGGACAGGAAGGGGCGGGAAGGGACGAGAAGGGACAGGAAGGGACGGGAAGGGACGAGAAGGGACGGGAAGGGACGGGAAGGGAGTGAAAGGGATGGAAAGGTACGGGAAGGGATGGGAAGGGAGAGGAAGGGACGGAAAAGTACAGGAAGGGACGGAAAGGGAGGGGAAGGGACAGGAGGGGACGAGAAGGGACGGGAAGGTATGGGAAGGGACGGGAAGGGAGAGGAAGGGACGGAAAAGGACAGGAAAGGACGGAAAGGGAGGGGAAGGGACAGGAAGGGACGGGAAGGGACGGGAAGGGACGTGAAAGGGACGGGAAAGGTACGGGAAGGGACGGGAAGGGAGAGGAAGGGACGGAAAAGTACAGGAAGGGACGGGAAGGGACGGAATAGGACAGGGAAGGACGGAAAGGGAGGGGAAGGGACAGGAAGGGACAGGAAGGGACGGGAAGGGACAGGAAGGGGCGGGAAGGGACGAGAAGGGACGAGAAGGGACAGGGAGGGACGGGAAGGGACGAGAAGGGACGGGAAGGGACGGGAAGGGAGGGAAAGGGATGGAAAGGTACGGGAAGGGAGAGGAAGGGACGGAAAAGTACAGGAAGGGACGGGAAGGGACGGAAAAGGACAGGAAAGGATGGAAAGGGAGGGGAAGAGACAGGAAGGGATGGGAAGGGAGAGGAAGGGACGGAAAAGGACAAGAAACTGTAAAAAACATGGAAATAAAATAAACAAAGAAAGAAACGACAATAAGCAGAGAGTCCCCTTACATATTCCGAACACTACTTATCTTCAAGATACCAAAATTCGGCCGAAAGCACCAAAACACACGACATGCCATCCCAGAACATAACAATAAAGAAAGTACAGAACACGACAGCCCCTTTTAGTCAGCCCGCCCTCTTAAATATTCTCTCCCTCCAAAAAAAGAGAAGCAAATTTAAGCGAACGTCAGCAGGCGCTGACCCAAAAAGCAAGTGAGCCGTTCTTTTCCCCGTCTTGCCAGAGTGCCTCGGCTCGTCTTCCTCTTGTTCTTCTTCTTCTGCGGTTTTCAACGTGCAATCTGTGCCTGCCAGTCCATGAGCCACTTTTTTGCCTTAATCCTCATGAATACGTGACTGTGCCTACATGAATAAATCAAAAGCCGCTTTACAGGGTAATTGAGGGGCCGGGTATGCCGCCAGCAAATTGGGACGAATGGAAATTTAGACCAGACCACCCCCCTTGAACCCCCTCCAGAATTGGGTTTTATTTCTTTATTTTGTCTCCTTTCACTTTTTGTTCAGTTATTATAACTGTACAAATACATTATTTGTTGTCTTTCTTTTTGTTTTTAAATCAAGTCAGGTCTGTTTGACTGTTTGTGTGTCTGGCAACCCAAAAAAAGGGAAAAATAGTTTACATCTGACCAACATATTTCACAAGAAGTCAGGTAGGTTACTCTAGATGTGAAAAACCCCAAAATTAAGCTGATTTAGCACTTTTGGTCTTGTTGACTCAGTATTTCTAGTTGTCTGTTTGTTTACTCGTCTGTCTCTCCACCCAAGAAAAGGGGGAGGAGTTTAGATCTGACCACCATATTTCACAAAAAGTCAGGTAGGTTACTCTAGATGTGAAAAATGCCAAATCTAGCTGATTTAGCACTTTTGGCTTTGTTGACTCCGTATTTCTAGTTGTCTGTTTACTCGTGTGTATGTCCACCCAAAAAAAGGGGAACAGAGTTTAGATCGGACCACCATATTTCACAAAAAGTCAGGTAGGTTACTCTAGATGTGAAAAACCCCAAAATTAAGCTGATTTAGCACTTTTGGTTTTGTTGACTCCGTATTTCTAGTTGTCTGTTTACTCGTCTGTCTCTCCACCCAAGAAAAGGGGGAGGAGTTTAGATCTGACCACCATGTTTCACAATAAATCAGGTAGGTTACTCTAGATGTGAAAAATGCCTAAAAAAAACTGGCACTTTTGGGTTGTCGACTTGTTTCTCTGTTTATTTGTTGGTTTATCGGTTCACCTAAGAGAGCGGTGTCAAACTCATTTTAGCTCGGGGGCCACATGATAGAACAAAAATGATCTCGGGGGCTGGACTTGTAGATCCGAGAGAAAGAGAGAAGGAGAAAGTGAAAGAAAGAGAAAGAAAGAGAAAGAGAGAGAGAGAGAGAGAGAAGGGAAAAGCAAGAGAGGAAGAGAGAGAGAGAGAGAAAAGCAAGAGAGAGAGAGAGAGAGAGCGAAGACCGAGAGCGAGAAAGAGAGAGAGAGAGAGAAAGAGAGAGAGATAGAGCAAGCAAGCAAGAGAGAGGGAGAGAGAGAGAAAAGCAAGCAAGAGAGAGAAAGAGAAAACCAAAAAAGAGAGAGAAAAATCAAGAAAAAGAAAGCGAGAGAGAGACAGAGAGAGAAAAGCGAGAGAGAGCAAGAGAGAGCAAGAGAGACTGAGAGAGAGAGAGAGAGAGAGAGAGAGAGAGGAAAGCCCATGATAGAAAGAGAGAAAGAGAGAGAGAGGGAGAGAGAGAGAGGGAGAGAGAACGCAAGCGAACGAGAGAGAGGGAGAGAGAGAGAAAGCGATTTGCGTGAGAGAGACAGAGAGAGAGAAAAGCAAGCAAGAGAAAGAGAGAAAGAGAGAAAACCAAAAAAGAGAGAGAAAAATTAAGAAAAAGAAGAGAGACAGAGAGAGAGAAAGGCGAGAGAGAGCAAGAGAGAGAGAAAAGCGAGAGAGAGAGAGAGCAAGAGAGACTGAGAGAGAGAGGAAAGCGCATGCTAGAAAGAGAGAAAGAGAGAGAGAGAGAGAGGGAGAGAGAGAGAGAACGCAAGCGAACGAGAGAGAGAATCTGGTGAATTAAGGTTTCCGAGAGTCGTAATGCTCAAAGTCATCAAAACTACGAATTTGAAGTAGTCATCTGTCATGAACCAGAACAGGATCAGGACCCAAATGCGTGACGTTTTTCACGCAAGCCTTTTATTTTACGGGAAATGGGGAGTCATGCACGTTAGGCAGCAGTCTGGCGTGGAATGACAAGAAGCCAGAGACCGACGAGATCGATATCGGACAGGACGGGACAGACAGGATTGATAATGAAACAGGATATTGAAATACGAGAGGACAAACTAGACGGGAACGAAAACTGGAGAGAATAATAACCAGGACAATAATAGACAGGAACAAAACTGGAAATCGATATTAAACAGGACAAAATAAACGGGAACAATACAGGACTGGAAATCCCAACAGGAAAAAAGGACCGAGTCAGAACCCACGTCTTGCGGGGCAGAAGTTAGTTGACGGACTGACAAAGGAAAAATGACAGCACTGAGCTTAAATAGACGGAAAGCCAATTTGTTAATGAGCTGCACTTGGAACCACACAGGCGGGGCCAATTGGGCGCCATGGCAACCGTGAGAGTTTCCTTTCTTTCATGTTTTGTTCATTTAGATCGAGTTAGAATTCAAACATGAAAACCGTCAAAATACATTACAATAAAAACAATGGAAAACTGACATGGATTCCTGTAAGTAAAACTCCTTTTTGTGAATGCTAAAAGTGAAAAAGGAAATCATCTGCTCAGCGTCAAAGCCGTCAAATAGCTAAATGAATCTTAAAAAATAGTTTGATGAATCGGGTGTCTCTTCTCATCTGCCGACCGTTTCCCGAGACGCGGCGCAGACGGGATCAAATCGTCTCCTCAGAACGGTCGAGGAGGGAAACATGACCAGCCCAAAGCTAATTATAGCCGACGGAACAAAGAGGGAAAAGGACGGAAGAGGACGGGAACGGACCGGAACGGATGGAAGAGGACAGGAACGGACGGGAACGGACAGGAATGGATGGGACGGGAAGGAACAGGAAGGGAGGGAAAGGGACGGAAAAGGACAGGAAAGGACGGAAAGGGAGGGGAAGGGACAGGACGGGAACGGACAGGAATGGACGGGAAGGGACGAGAAGGGAGGGAAAGGGATGGAAAGGGACGGGAAGGGACGGGAAAGGACGTGCTGCCCTATATATATATATACTGGTATATATATATATATATATATATATATATATATATATATATATATATATATATATATATAGGGCAAAATAGATTGCGAACACCGCCCACTGATACTGTTGTGATCGAGAAAGTCGGAGTGAATTGAAACGAAATTGAAAATATTGAAAAGAAAAGGAACAAAATAGAAATGTCGGCAGGACAATCGTTAAATAGGACAACGGAGACAAAAGTTTGATTGAGACGATCAAAAGAGAAAAACGATTCGTTCCACAAAATGGTCGCTAAACTGAAATCAATGAAGCCCCGTCGCACCATTAGCGTTTTCATCGGATCACCGGCTCCCAATAACCACGGCGGACGCCGATTTCAGGTGGCACGAAACTAACTTTTTTCTTTTTTTTCCCTGTTGCGAATGGTTACGCGTTCCGAAATCGTGCGTCTTTCTAATATCCTTAGCTCTGAAAAGATGTCACCAGTGACGGGTCGTTGTGATTTTCTAGGAAATTGGATTTGTAACTGATGTTTCCTGTCAGGAACCGGAACAGGATCAGGACCCGAACGCTTGACGTTTCTCACAAAAGCCTTTTATTTTATGGGAAATGGGGAGTCGTGCACGTTAAGGCGCGGAATGATAGGAAGCCAGAGGCCGACGAGATCGATACCAACTGCCCGGGCAGATATCGGACGGATGGGGTCGATACCGGACAGGACGGGACAGATGGGATTGATATCAAAACAGGATATCGAAATTAAACAGGACAAACACAAGTGGAAACCGATATTAAAAAACACGACAGACAGGACTGATATCAAAACAGGGTATCGAATTTAAACAGGACAAACTGGACGGGAACGAAACTAGAAACCAATACTAAACAACGGGGCAAATAGGAATGATATTGAAACAGGGTATCGAAATTAAACAGGGCAAACTAGACGGAAACAAAAATGGAAACTGATACTAAACAACGGGGCAGACAGGATTGATATTGAAACAGGGTATCGAAATTAAACGGGACAAACTAGACGGGAACAAAACTGGAAACCGATATTAAACAACGGGACAGACAGGATTGATATCAAAACAGGGTATCGAAATTAAACAGGACAAACTAGACGGGAACGAAACTGCAAACCAATATCAAACAACAGGACAGACAGAATTGATATTGAAACAGGGTATCAAAATCAAACAGGACAAACTAGACGGGAACAAAACTGGAAACCGATATTAAACAACACGACAGAGAGTATTAATATTGGAACAGGGTATCAAAATTAAACAGGACAAACTAGACGGGAACGAAACTGCAAACCAATATCAAACAACAGGACAGACAGAATTGATATTGAAACAGGGTATCAAAATCAAACAGGACAAACTAGACGGGAACAAAACTGGAAACCGATATTAAACAACACGACAGATAGGATTGATATTAAAACAGTATACCAAAAATAAACAGGACAAACTAGACGGGAACGAAACTGGAAACCAATATCAAACAACGGGACAGACAGAATTTATATTGAAACAGGGTGTCAAAATCAAACAGGAGAAACTAGACGGGAACAAAACTGGAAACCGATATTAACCAACGGGACAGAGAGTATTAATATTGGAACAGGGTATCGAAATTAAACAGGACAAACTACACGGGAACAAAACTGGAAACCAGTACTAAACAACACGACAGATACAATTGATATCAAAACAGTATACCAAGATTAAACAGGACAAACTAGACGGGAACGAAACTAGAAACTGATACTAAACAACGGGGCAAACAGGATTGATATTGAAACAGGGTATCAAAATTAAACAGGACAAACTAGACGGGAACAAAACTGGAAACTGATACTAAACAACGGGGCAGACAGGATTGATATTGAAGCAGGGTATCGAAATTATACGGGACAAACTAGACGGGAATAAAAAAGTTGAAACTGATACTAAACAACGGGGCAGACAGGATTTATATTGAAACAGGGTATCAAAATTAAACGGGACAACCTAGACGGGAACAAAACTGGAAACCGATATTAAACAACATGACAGACAGGATTGATATCAAAACAGTATATTGAAATTAAACAGGACAATCTAGACGGGAACAGAACTGGAAACCAATATTAAACAACAGGACAGACAGGATTAATATTGAAACAGGGTATCGAAATCAAACAAGACAAACAAGACGGGAACGAAACTGGAAACCGATATTAAACAACACGAGAGACAGGATTGATATCAAAACAGTATATCGAAATTAAACAGGACAATCTAGACGGGAACAGAACTGGAAACCAATATTAAACAACGGGACGGACAGGATTGATATCAAAACAATATATCGAAATCAAACAGGAGAAACTAGACAGGAACGAAACTGGAAACCGGTATTAAACAACACGACAGATAGGATTGATATCAAAACAGTATACATGGTCATGGGAGTCCAAAATATTTACACACGCATAAAAAATGGTACTTGTAATAACATAATACTGACATATGTGAAGGAGATAAACTAAAAAGAAAAATCCAGAAATCACAACGCACGATTTTTTTCATGATTTAATTGTGTGATATAGAACGAGAAACCGTTAGCCTTGGACGCTAATCGCTAACAGAAAATGATCTTGGCGTGAATCCGTTCGGGAAAACAAATAGAAAAGTTCCCGTGCGTGTTTTGCGCCTGCGGAAATCACGATGAATCGGTTCACTGTCGACGGGACGGTGTTTTTTTGTATTTTCGACAATAAGCTTATTCCAAAAATAAGAAAGTAGGTCATGTTTTTAAGCTTTTAGTGTCTGCTTGCTGTTGACTCGCCGCCGCTTCTGATTTATCTCCGTAAACGTAACAATTAGGAAACTCTTCCCCTCCGAATTCTTTTCCTTTTTTTATCAAAAACATTCCCTTCTAGCCATTTATAACTATGAGTTAATGCTTTAACTCTGAGGTCAAAATAAAATCCATTGACTTGGTTGATTTGAACTCCCTCATCTCTCATCTCATCTCATTAGCCGTACCGCTTATCCTCATTAGGGTCGCGGGGGGGCTGGAGCCCATCCCAGCCATCTCCGGGCAGTGGGCAGGGGACACCCTGAACTGGTTGCCAGCCAATCGCAGGGCACACAGGGACAGACAATTCATTCGCTCATTCACACCTAGGGACAATTTGGACCGGCCAATTCACCTGAAATGCATGTCTTTGGAATGTGGGAGGAAAGCGGAGTGCCCGGAAGAAACCCACCAAGCACGGGGAGAACATACAAACTCCGCCCAGGAAGTCTGGAGCTGGATTTGACAGGTTCCCATGACATGAGCTGTGCCGCACAAGCGCTAACCACTGCGCCGCCGTGCTGCCCCGATTTGAACTCCCTTTGAACGTAATTAGTTGCAACAGTTTTTAATGAAAATTCAACTCAAATATTTGATGTCATGAACCGGAACAGGATCAGGACCCAAACGCGTGACGTTTCTCACACAAGCCTTTTATTTTACAGGAAATGGGGAGCCGTGCAGGTTAGGAAGCGGTCTGGCGTGGAATGACGGGAAGCCAGAAATCGACGAGATCGATACCAATTGCCCCAGCAGATATCGGACGGATGGGGTCGATACCGGACAGGACGGGACGGACAGGATTGATAACAAAACTGGAAACCGATATTAAACAACACGACAGACGGGATTGATATCAAAACAGGATATAGAAATTAAACAGGAAAAACTGGACGGGAACGAAACTGGAAACCGATATTAAAGAGGACAAAATAAACAGGAACGATACCTGACAGGAACTACCAACAGGAAACAGGACCGAGTAAAAACCCAGGTCTTGCGGGGCAGAGGTTTGTTGACGGACTGACAAAGGGAGATTGAGAGCACGGAGCTTAAATAGAAGGGAAAGCCGATCTGTCAACGAGCCACAGCTGGCACCACACAGGCAGGGCCAATTGGGCGCCATGGCAACCGTGACATTTGAAGGTTAAAAATGAGTTAAAGTTTTAACTCTGAGTTAAACATCGAGGCAATCTAGTTGGATTATTTAATGTATCTTGCAAATAAATGGTTTGTTTTACATCTGCAACATTTTTTTATTATGAAAGTCAACAAAAAAATTTAAAGGGCTTTAAAGTTTGAACTCTAAATTAAAACAAGTATTTGAATGACTCAATAATTTTCCAACAGTTTTTAATGAGGATTTCAGTACTAATTTTAATTCTGTGTTAACGTTTTAACTTCGAGTTAATTCTTCATAGTCTCTCGCAAATGAAAGGTTTAAATTGTATATTGTATATTCACAGCTTTAACTCTGAGTAAGGAAATAATGAAATGACTAGATACATTCAATTGCATTTTTGGCATTAACTATGAGTTAACTATGAGTTAAAGATGTAGCTTTGTAAAGCTTTAACTCTGAGTTAAACATATAGAACTGAAGAATAAAGTCTTGGGGAAATAATTTTGCAACAATTTTTAATCAAAATTCAACTAAAATATTTGAGGGTTTAAAAATGAGTTAAAGCTTTAACTCTGAGTTAAACAACAAGGCAATTTTGTTGGATTATTTAATGTGTCTTGAAAATATATGGCTTGTTTTACATCTGCAACATTTTTTTAATCGTGAAAGTCAAAGATAAGAATGAGGCTTTAAACTTTAACTCTGAGTTAAAACATGTATTTGAATGACTCAATAAATTTGCAATAGTTTTTAATGAAAATTCAACTAAAACATTTGAGGGTTTAAAAATGAGTTAAAGATTTAACTCTGAGTTAAACATCAAAGCAATTTAGTTGGATTATTTCATGTATCTTGCAAATAAATGGCTTGTTTTACATCTGCAACATTTTTTTTATTGTGAATCTCAAAGGTAACATTGTGGCTTTAAAGCTTTAACTCTGAGTTAAAACGAGTATTTGAACGTCTCAATAATTTTGCAGTTTTTATTCCGAGGGTTTAACTAAGAGTTATTGCTTTAACTTTGAGTTACTTATTCAATTATTTAAAGTCTCTCGCAAATGAATGACAGTAAATGTGAGTTAAATGTTTAACTTAAAAACGAGTTAAAGCTTTAACTCTGAGTTAAACATCAAGGCAATTGAGTTGGATTATTGAATGTATCTTGCAAATAAACGGCTTGTTTTACATCTGCAACAATTTTTTATGATGAAAATCAAACAAAAAAAAGAGGCTTGAAAACTTTGAAGCTTTGATGATGAGTTAAAGCTTTAACTCATCACCGAGCTGTAAAGCAAAACAATGTACAGAGAAAACTAAACTTGTGAACTGACCCAAACTTTTTTCGCAAAACTTTTCTCATACGAAGACCCAACGAGGCGTGAGGCGAGCCCTCGGCTCCGCCCCCGACCGTACGGCCATGCGTGTCTTTGAGTGTGTTTGAGAGGGAGGGGGGGGGTCGTGTTCGGGGGTTTCTGATTTTCCGCTACGGACCGGCGAGTCGGGGACGGAACAGCAGGGCCCATCATCCATTATTATACCTCAGTGGATCCGAATCTGCCCCACGCTAGCGACCGGAGCTAGCTAGCTAGCGGTGGCTCAGCGACCTCCAGCACCTCAAAGACACCAGATGTGGTCGGTGGGGGGACACGCCCGGGGCGGGGGGCGACATCTGCCGACCTGCCGGGTTAAGCCATGCGAAGTGAGCGCACTCCCGATCCCGATTCCGCCTTTTGACTCCCGAGGTCCAATCGCACACTGCCCCTTTAATCTCATGATAACTTTTCTCCGTTTTCATCAATGTACAAAAACGTGAGGCTTGCATTCCAGTTGGCAAACTTTACGATACGAAGACTCCTGAATAGAGAAGTATTAAGTATTCACGTCTAATATGAAGTATTCACCAAGTATGATATTACCACCCCCACGCTTCACAGAAGGGATGTTGTTTTGACCGCCATGTTTAGCTTCTCACCTCTAATATGAAGTATTCACTTCCAAAATATTAACTAAACACAAATGAAAAATTGTACTAAAAATCGTCCCATCAGCAGAAAAACGCCCCCAAAGTATGATACTACCACCCCCACGCTTCACAGTAAGGATGGTGTTCCGAGACCCCGCCAGGTGATATCTTGCATGGGGCTTAACTCCAACTGATGTTGACCGCCATGTTTAGTTTCTCACCTCTAATATGAAGTATTCACTTCCAAAATATTAACTAAACACAAATGAAAAATTGTACTAAAAATCGTCCCATTAGCAGAAAAACACCCCCAAAGTATGATACTACCACCCCCACGCTTCACAGTAAGGATGGTGTTCCGAGACCCCGCCAGGTGATATCTTGCATGGGGCTCCACTCTGATGGAGATTGACCACCAAGTTTATCTTCTCACCCCCAATATGAAGTATTCACCTCCAAAATATTAACCACACACAAACGGAAGATTGTACTAAAAATTGTCCCATGAGCATAAAAACGCCCCCAAAGTATGATACTACCACCCCCATGCTTCACAGTAGGGATGGTATTCCGAGACCCCACGAGGTGATATCTTGCATGGGGCTCAACTCCAATTGATGTTGACCGCCATGTTTAGTTTCTCACCTCTAATATGAAGTATTCAACTCCAAAATATTAACTACACACAAATGGAGGATTGTACTAAAAATTGTCCGATGAGAAGAAAAACGCCCTCAAAGTATGATACTCCCACCCCAACGCTTCACAGTAGGGATCTCCCTCACAATGAAAATTTCGGACCCCTCCATGATTTCTAAGTGGGAGAAGTAGCAAAATAGGAGGGTGTAGAAAATAATTATTTGCAGCTATATTACACAATTAAATCCTGAAAAAAAACATGAATTGTGATTTCTGGATTTTTCTTTTTAGTTTATCCCCCTCACTGTGGACATGCACCTTTGATGAAAATGATTTCAAAGTGGGAGATATAGCAAAATAGCAGGGTGTTCAAATACTTTTTTGCAGCTATATCACACAATTAAATCGTGAAAAAAATCATGCATTGTGATTTCTGGATTTTTTTTTTTAGTTTATCTCCCTCAAAATGAAAATTTTACACCCCTCCATGATTTCTAAGTGGGAGAAGTAGCAAAATAGCAGGGTGTTCAATTACTTATTTGCTGCTGTATTACACAATTAAATTGTGAAAAAAACATGAATTGTGATTTCTGGATTTTTCTTTTTAGTTTATCTCCCTCACAATGAAAATGTCACAGCCCTCTATGATTTCTAAGTGGGAGAAGTAGCAAAATAGGAGGGTGTTGAAAATACTTATTTGCAGCTATATTACACAATTAAATCCTGAAAAAATCATGCATTGTGATTTCTGGATTTTTCTTTTTAGTTTATCTCCCTCACAATGAAAATGTCAGAACCCTCCATGATTTCTAAGTGGGAGAAGTAGCAACATAGGAGGGTGTTGAAAATACTTATTTGCAGCTATATTACACAATTAAATCCTGAAAAAAACATGAATTGTGATTTCTGGATTTTTCTTTTTAGTTTATCTCCCTCACAGTGGACATGCACCTTTGATGAAAATGATTTCAAAGTGGGAGAGATAGCAAAATAGCAGGGTGTTCAAATACTTATTTGCTGCTGTATTACACAATTAAATTGTGAAAAAAACATGAATTGTGATTTCTGGATTTTTCTTTTTAGTTTATCTCCCTCACAATGAAAATGTCACAGCCCTCTATGATTTCTAAGTGGGAGAAGTAGCAAAATAGGAGGGTGTTGAAAATACTTATTTGCAGCTATATTACACAATTAAATCCTGAAAAAATCATGCATTGTGATTTCTGGATTTTTCTTTTTAGTTTATCTCCCTCACAATGACAATGTCAGAACCCTCCATGATTTCTAAGTGGGAGAAGTAGCAACATAGGAGGGTGTTGAAAATACTTATTTGCAGCTATATTACACAATTAAATCCTGAAAAAAACATGAATTGTGATTTCTGGATTTTTCTTTTTAGTTTATCTCCCTCACAGTGGACATGCACCTTTGATGAAAATGATTTCAAAGTGGGAGAGATAGCAAAATAGCAGGGTGTTCAAATACTTATTTGCAGCTATATCACACAATTTAATCGTTAAAAAAATCATGCATTGGGTTTTGTGGATTTTTCTTTTTAGTTTATCTCCCTCACAATGAACATTTCAGACCCCTCCATGATTTCTAAGTGGGAGAAGTAGCAAAATAGCAGGGGGTTCAAATACTTATTTGCAGCTATATCAGCCAATTAAATCGTTAAAAAACACATGCATTGTGGTTTCTGGATTTTTCTTTTTAGTTTATCTCCCTCACAGTGGATATGCACCTTTGATGAAAATGATTTCGAAGTGGGAGAAATAGCAAAATAACAGGGTGTTCAAATACTTATTTGCAGCTATATCACGCGATTAAATCATTAAAAAATCATGCATTGTGTTTTCTGGATTTTTCTTTTTAGTTTATCTCCCTCTCAAAAAAAAAATCAGACCCCTCCATAATTTCTAAGTGAGAGAAGTAGCACAATAGGGTTCAAATACTTCATTTTTTCACTGTATACGATTTTTTTTTCACTCTTTCATTCAGTAGTATTTCTTTACACACATTTCATTTAGCGACAATAAAAAAAGGAAAAAAAAAAATCAGAAAAACGCTTACAAAAATGTCACCCTATAAACCAACCTTTTCGAACCCCAGCGGATGATCCCCCCCCTCTCATGTAAACCGAAGTCAGCGACTTCCTGGCCTGTGAAAAATCAAAAGGAGGCGAGGAATAAAGGCCACGTGTTTGAGGGGGGGGAGGAACGAGGCCCCACGGGACATGTCGGTCCTAACAGCGAATGACAGGTGGCTTTGAAAAGCGGCCAGCTCGCCATCTTGCCGGTCGGCCCCCGGTGGTCGGGCCCCCGGCCTGCCAGATTGAGGGGGGGAGAGGCCCCCCCCCCTGCCACCGTTTTAAATGTGTGCGACGGGGCGCTCTTTCCCGTTGTCACGCACCAGCGGCCCCCGGGGGCCCGACGTGGGACGGACGGGGTCCCCGTTTGGCCCCCGCATCTGTCGACCATGGGCCACCCCCGGGGGGCAAAGGCGGACCCCGATGTCACGAAATATTCACAAAATTTTTGCGATGTAAAACACATCAAAAGACAAAAACTAATTCGGGATTATTATTATTATTATTTTTTGCGTCCAAATGTCCAGACGATTACCAGCAATCGTGAATGAAGGAATAAAAACAATTATATACAGTGAAGAAAAGAAGTATTTGAACACTATTTTTCTACTTCTCCCACTTAGAAATCATGGAGGGGTCTGAATTTTCATTTTCATTGTGGGGGAGATAAACTAAAAAGAAAAATCCAGAAATCACAATGCATGATATTTTTCACGATTTAATTGAGTGATATAGCTGCAAATAAGTATTTGAACACCCTGCTATTTTGCTACTTCTCCCACTTAGAAATCACGGAGGGGTCTGAAATTTTCATTGTGAGGGAGATAAACTAAAAAGAAAAATCCAGAAATCACAATGCATGATTTTTTCAGGATTTAATTGTGTGATATAGCGGCAAATAAGTATTTAAACACCCTGCTATTTTGCTATGTGTCCCAGTTAGAAATCATGGAGGGGTCTGAAATGTTCATGGTAGGTGCATGTCCACTGTGAGGGAGATAAACTAAAAAGAAAAATCCAGAAATAACAATGCATTATTTTTTCACAATTTAATTGTGTAATATAGCTGCTAATAAGTATTTGAACACCCTGCTATTTTTCTACTTCTCCCACTTAGAAATCATACAGGGGTCTGGAATTTTCATTGTGAGGGAGATAAGCTAAAAAGAAAAATCCAGAAATCACAATACATGATTTTTTCAGGATTTAATTGTGTGATATAGCTGCAAATAAGTATTTAAACACCCTGCTATTTTGCTATGTGTCCCAGTTAGAAATCATGGAGGGGTCTGAAATGTTCATCGTAGGTGCATGTCCACAGTGAGGGAGATAAACTAAAAAGAAAAATCCAGAAATAACAATGCATGATTTTTTTACGATTTAATTGAGTGATATAGCTGCAAATAAGTATTTGAACACCTTGATATTTTGCTACTTCTCCCACTTAGAAATCATGAAGGGGTCTGGAATTTTCATTGCGAGGGAGATAAACTAAAAAGAAAAATCCAGAAAACACAATGCATGATTTTTTAACGACTTAATTGCGTGATAGAGCTGCAAATAAGTATTTGAAAACCTTGCTATTTTGCTTTTTCTCCCACTTCAAAATCATTTTCATCGTATGTGCATGTCCACTGTGAGGGAGATAAACTAAAAAGAAAAATCCAGAAATCACAATGCATGATTTTTTCAGGATTTAATTGTGTGATATAGCTGCAAATAAATATTTGAACACCTTGCTATTTTGCTATTTCTCCCACTTTGAAATCATTTTCATGGTAAGTGCATGTCCAGTGTGAGGGAGATAAACTAAAAAAAAATCCAGAAATCACAATGCAAGATTTTTAAACGATTTAATTGCATGATATAGCTGCAAATAAGTAATTGAACACCCTGCTATTTTGCTATTTCTAACACTTCGAAATCATTTTCATCGTAGGTGCATGTCCACAGTAGGGGAGATAAACTAAAAAGAAAAATCCACAAACCACAAGGCATGCTTTTTTAACGATTTATTTGTGTGATATAGCTGCAAATACATATTTGAACACCCTGCTCTTTTGCTATTTCTGCCACTTCGAAATCATTTTCATCGTTAGTGCATGTCTACTGTGAAGGAGATAAACTAAAAAGAAAAATCCAGAAATCACAATGCATGATTTTTTTAAACAATGTATTTGCATGATACAGCTGCAAATAAATATTTGAACACCCTGCTCTTTTGCTATTTCTGCCACTTCGAAATCATTTTCATCGTTAGTGCATGTCTACTGTGAAGGAGATAAACTAAAAAGAAAAATCCAGAAATCACAATGCATGATTTTTTAAACAATGTATTTGCATGATACAGCTGCAAATAAATATTTGAACACCCTGCTCTTTTGCTATTTCTGCCACTTCGAAATCATTTTCATCGTTAGTGCATGTCCATGTCCACTGTGAGGGAGATAAACTAAAAAAGAAAAATCCCAAAATCACAATGCATGATTTTTTCACGATTTAATTGTGTGTCAATCCCCGTTTTTGCCCATATTTTGCTCCTGTTTTGTCCTCGCCCCGATCCGTTTAATTTTGACCACTTCCTCGTTCCGATCAATATACTTCCGCTCATTCCTCTTCTCCCTAATAAACCGGAGTAACGTCACGCGATTGGGTTCTGCTTCCTGTTCTGTTTCGTGACATAAAAAAGAGAAAAAATATAATACTAAATGGGATTCGAAATATATAAAGTATACTTTTTGGGGGGGCGAATATTCCAATGATATTTTTGTGTATCTATTCGAGTTGTACAATGTCAAAACATATATTTTAATGTATTTTGATGTATTTTTTTGATGTACAATGATTTTCGACAGCCTACTCCTAGTCAATGCTTTCCTTTCAGGGGGTTGCGTCGTCTAAAAGCAGATGAGGAGAGGGCTTCTTCTCGTCTCCATCCAAATCTCCGCCTAAATCCCAAAATGCCTCCGAAAGCCCACCGGCCCCTCACCCGGTTTCCCCTCCCCCCACCCCAAAAAGAACTTAAAAGGGAAGGTCCAATCCTATGTAGGTTAATACTGAGGGGCTCTTGGTTTATCTCGGTCGGGGGCCCCTTCCCGAAAGTTTCCGGGGAGCCCTCGGCCATAAAGGCTTTTACTTATATCGTAGCGCTCGTTTGAGCTCGGGGGCCGCGTGGAAAAAAAAAAGCCTAGTAGATTCAAGAGGAAGAAAGAGAGAGGAAGAAAAAGAACAAGAGAGACAGAGAAAGAAAAAGAGAGGGGGGAGAAACACACAGTTATAAAGAAACAGAAAGAGAGACGTGAACGGAGTGAAAAAAGACGGTGAAAAAGAGAGAAAAAGGAGAGGGAGTGAAAGACAGAAAGAAAGAGAGAATGAGGGAGACAGAGGGAAAAAGAAAAAGAAGGAAGAGAGAGAGAAAATCATACCGTTATAAAGAAACAGAAAAGGAGAGAGACATGAATGGAGTGAAAAAAGAGAGGAAAAATGTGAAAAAAGAGAGACAAAGAGAGGGAAAGAAAGAGAGAAAGAGGGAGACAGAGAGAAGGGAAAAAAGAGAAGAGAGAGAGAGAGAGAGAGAGAGAGAGACATACAGTTATAAAGAAACAGAAAAGGAGAAAGACATGAATGGAGTGAAAAAAAGAGAAAAAAACTGAAAAAGAGAGTGAAAGAAAGAGAGAAAGAGAGGGACAGACAGAGCAAGAAAAAGAGAGTAGAGAGAAACATACAGTTATAGAGAAACAGAAAGAGAGAGACATGAATGAAGTGAAAACAGAGAAAAAAATTGTGAAAAAGAGAAAAAAGGAGAGAGACGGAGAGAGAAAGAAAAGGAGAGGAGAGATAAACATAAAGTTATAAAGAAACAGAAAAGGAGAGAGACATGAATGGAGTGAAAAAAGAGAGGAAAAAGAGAGAGAAAAAGAGAGAGAAAGAAAGAGAGAGAGAAAGAAAAATAGAGGAGAGAGAAAGAAAAATAGAGGAGAGAGAGAGAAACATACAGTTATAAAGAAACAGAAAAGGAGAGAGACATGAATGGAGTTAAAAAATAGAAAAAAAACTGGAAGAGAGAAAATGAGGAGAGAAAGAAAGAGAAAAGTGGGAGAAAGAGAGACAAAAGAGAGAAGAGAGAGAAACATACAGTTATAAAGAAACAGAAAAGGAGAGAGACATGCATGGAGTGAAAAAAGAGGAAATTAAACAGAAGAGAGAGAAAAAGAGAGTGAGAGAAAGAGAGAAAGAGAGAGACAGAGAGAGAGAGAAAAAAAGAGAGGAGAGAGATAAACATACAGTTATAAAGAAACAGAAAAGTAGAGAGACATGCATGGAGTGAAAGAAGAGAGGAAAAAAACTGAAAAAGAGAAGGAAAATGAGAGAGAGAGAAAGAAAAAAAAAGAGGGAGACAGAGAGAGAGAAACATACAGTTATAAAGAAACAGAACATATACATATGCTGTAATATATAATAGATAATAATAAATGCTGTTCCTGTGCTCGTACACTACAATCTGCTTCTTGTCTGTTTCCTCGACATCGTCCGGATCGTAGATTATTCCATTACCCTAATGACGGTTAATGGTTCCGGAAATGAACTGCGCTTGATTCTATTTGTTTGTCCCGATTGTCGTACCTTACCTCCTAGCTATATACTGTATACCTTGATTTTTTTAATTGAAGTTGATTTATGTTTATTTTTCTCTTGAAGAATCGTTAAAATAGGATCCGTTATCTCGTTTTAAGTCTATTTTGTTTCTCCCAAAAATAAAAACAAAAAAGATAGTTGTTCTTGTTTTAAGCATCGTTTCGTGTTTCATATATATAGTCTCTGGAAAATAATGGAAAAGATAAATCTCGATCGATCGATAGATAGAGAGAGATAGAGAGAGAGAGAGAGAGTCTAGATAGATGGATAGACAGATAGATGTCTAGATATATAGATAGATGTCTAGATAAATGAATAGATGTCTAGATAGACGTCTAGATAGATAGATATATAGATAGATTTCTAGATAGATATATAGATGTCTAGATAGATAGATATATAGATAGATGTCTAGATAAATGAATAGATGTCTAGATATATATATAGATAGATAGATATATAGATAGATAGATATATAGATAGATGTCTAGATAAATGAATAGATGTCTAGATAGATAGATAGATAGATAGATAGATAGATAGATAGATAGATAGATGTCTAGATAGATAGATAGATAGATATATAGATAGATTTCTAGATAGATAGATAGATGTCTAGATAGATAGATATATAGATAGATAGATAGATGTCTAGATAGATGTCTAGATAGATGTCTAGATAGATGTCTAGATAGATGTCTAGATAGATAGATAGATAGATAGATAGATAGATAGATAGATAGATAGATAGATAGATAGATAGATAGATAGATAGATAGATAGATAGATAGATAGATAGATAGATAGATAGATAGATAGATAGATAGATAGATAGATAGATAGATAGATAGATAGATAGATAGATAGATAGATAGATAGATAGATAGATAGATAGATAGATGTCTAGATAGATGGATAGGTAGATAGATGTCTAGATGTCTAGATAGATAGATAGATAGATATATAGATAGATTTCTAGATAGATATATAGATGTCTAGATAGATAGATATATAGATAGATGTCTAGATAAATGAATAGATGTCTAGATAGATGGATAGATGTCTAGATAGATATATAGATGTCTAGATAGATGGATAGATGTCTAGATAGATGGATAGAGATAGATAGATAGATAGATAGATAGATAGATAGATAGATAGATGTCTAGATAGATGTCTAGATAGATAGATAGATAGATAGATAGATAGATAGATGTCTAGATAGATGGATAGGTAGATATATAGATAGATGTCTAGATAGATGTCTAGATAGATGTCTAGTTAGATAGATAGACAGATAGATGTCTAGATAAATGAATAGATTGTAACAGGAGACAAAAAGGAGCAAAAAACAGGGCATGCAAAAAGGACTTGCCGTGTAAAAACAGAGATTCGCATACAGACCGACAAAAGGGGATTGACAGGACAGTGTTTAAATACTGACAGGGAGCCAATTTGTCAACAAGCTCCAGCTGACGCCACACGGGCGGGGCCAATTGGGCGCCATGGCAACCATGACATATATATATATATATATATATATATATAAATAACACTTTGTATATGCTGTCCCTGTGCTCGTATGTCATAATCTGGAATTGTCCTTATATTTGCTAGCACCGATAAAATAAGGCAACGGATTCTAGTATCTATTTTATAGTATCTATTTCTCTGTGTTTGATCGCTTACACTGTGCCTGTAGATTTCCATTTCCTCGCTGTGTTGCTCCTTATTAATCGAAGTATTGTGAAAATGGTCTCCTTCTATGTGTACATTTTGACCAATGTACAGTATTGATAAATACTCTCATGATGGTTGGCCTTATGAGGACCGATACCTCAAAATGAAACCGCCTGAAACGATATGTAGGATTACCCGTACCCGAAAAAAACCCAATATGCAATCTTATTTTATCCAATACTTAGTTATTCTAAACTTTTTTAACAAATAAAAAAAACAAAAAAGTGGGTGTGAAAAATGATTCAGCCCCTTGACTTTCAGTTCAGCGAACTGAGTCCTGAAGGTCAGTGAGGATCTCTGAATGATTCAATGTTGATCTAAATGACTAACGATGATAAATGGATTCCACCTGTCCCTTTATGAATGCAACTGCACTGTGATCGTCTCAGAGGTCTTTTTAAAGCGCAGAGAGCATCATGAAGAACGAGGAACACACCAGGCAGGTCCGAGATACTGTTGTGGGGAGTGGATTTTGATACAAAAAGAGGGAGCAAGATCGGGCCGCCCCCCTAAACTTTCAGCTCATACAAAGTGAAAACTAATCAGAGATGCAACCAAGAGACCCACAATCACTCTGGATGAACTGCAGAGGTCTACAGCTGAGGTGGGAGAATCTGTCCATAGGACAACAATGGCAAGAAGGAAGCCATTTCTTAAAGAGATCCATAAAAAGTTTCTTTTAAAGTTTTCTGCAAGCCACCTGGGAGACGCACCAAACATTTGGAAGAAGGTGCTCTGGTCAGATGAGACCAAAATCCAACTTTTTGGCTAAGATGTGTGACGTTATGTTTGGCGGAAAAGCAGCACAGCTCATCCCCCTCAACACACCATCCCCACTGTCAAACATGGTGGTGGCAGCATCATGGTCTGGGCCTGCTTTTTTTCATCAGGGACTGGGAAGATGGTTCAAATTGATGGTAAGATGGATGGAGCCAGATACAGGAGCATTCTGGAAGAAATCCTGATGGAGCCTGCAAAAGACCTGAGACTGGGACGGAGATTTGTCTTCCAACAAGACAATGATCCAAAACATAAAGCAAAATGGGTGACCAAAAAAACATATACAGGGTTGAGAATGGCCGTCAAAGTCCAGACCTCAATCCAATTGAGAATCTGTGCAAAGAACTGAAAACTGCTGTATCCCATCCAACCTCACTGAGCTCGAGCTGTTTTGCAAGGAAGAATGGGCCAAACTATCCATACTAACTCAATGGGGCTGAATCATTTTGCATACCCACTTTTTCGTTTTTTATATGTTACAAAAATTGAAAATATCCAATAAAGTGTGTTCTACTTCACGATTGTGTACCACTTATTGTTGATTCTTCACAAGAAATGACAGTTTTATATCTTGATGTTTGGAGTCAATCATCTCCTTCCCGGTCGCCGTCGATTCGATTATCCTAATTGCGGCTAATAGTTCCGGATTTCCACCGGCACGCTATCGGTCAAAGCGGAAAAATTAGCCGGGGGATCGGAAATCGCCACCGATGAACCTCGTTAAGACTCCCGTTTATTTTTCTCCGATGAGATCCGAAATCGGCAGGGAGCTCGGCACCGCCCGGTGCCGATCGTGCTCGCCCTGCCGTGAAATCCTTATTTTCGGGGGTCAGATTGTGTCTAGACGCCCAAATTCCAGTCTTACTGTAGCTGAGGGAGAATAATGGAAAGAGATTTGGGACAAAAAAGGAAAAGAAAAATCACATGCTAAGCTAACAGCGCGGGGGGCAGGGGCGGGGCTTCGTCCCTGTAAATGACCCCATTGGCTGAAAACTGGGCTGACAGATTGGGCTTATTTTAAGCGGAATTGTTGTACTTTTATTGTTTTATTCAATCATAAAATTTCTGAATAAGATTTATTAAAAGCACAGGTGTCAAACAGGCGGCCCGAGAGACAACACTCAGAGAAGCGCAAGAGAAAAACAAGCTGCAGGTTGAAAAATGTCCACTTGATGTTGCCAAAGCCAGGTGCCTCTCACTAAGACACTGTACTTGTATCTCTCTCTCTCTCTCTCTCTCTCTCTCTCTCTCTCTCTCTCTCTCTCTCTCTCTCTCTCTCTCTCTCTCTCTCTCTCTCTCTCTCTCTCTCTCTCTCTCTCTCTCTCTCTCTCTCTCTCTCTCTCTCTCTCTCTCTCTCTCTTTCATCCCTTTTCTCCCACTCTCTGTCTCCGTCTCTTTCACTCTCCGTGTCTCTCTTTTTATTTTCTTTGTTGCTCTTTGTTTCTTTCTCTCTCTGTGCCTTTTTGACTTATTTTGCTCTAACTTCCTTTTTTTCCTTTTCTCTCTCTTTCTCTTTCTCTCTTCCTACCCTTTAAGCTTTTCTTTCTCTTTTCTCTCCTTCTGTCTTTCCATTTCTTTTGGATTTCTTTCTTCCTCTCCCTTTCGTTTTCCCCTCTCTCATGACTTTTTATCTCTTTTGTTTCTCTCTCTCTCTCTCTCTCTCTCTCTCTCTCTCTCTCTATCTCTCTCTCTCTCTTCTCTCTCTCTCCCTCTTTTCCACCCCTTTTGTCCCACTCTCTGTCTCTGTTTCTTTCACTCCTTGTGTCTCTCTTTTTTTCTTCCTTTGTTGCTCTTTGTTTCTTTCTCTCTCTGTGCCTTTTTGACTTATTTTGCTCTAACTTCCTTTTTTTCCTTTTCTCTCTTTTCTCTTTCTCTCTTCCTACCCGTTGCGCTTTCTTTTCTCTTTTCTCTCCTTCTGTCTTTGTATTTCTCTTTGGATGTCTTTCTTACGCTCCCTCTCTTTTCTCCCTCTCTCTCATTTTTATCTCTCTTGTTTCTTATGCTCTCTCTCTCTCTCTCTCTCTTTCTCTCCCTCTTTTCCACCCCTTTTGTCCCACTCTCTGTCTCTGTCTCTTTCACTCTCTGTGTCTCTCTTTTTCTCTTCCTTTGTTGCTCTTTGTTTCTTTCTCTCTCTGTGCCTTTTTGACTTATTTTGCTCTAACTTCCTTTTTTCTTTTTCTCTCTTTTCTCTCTTTCTCTCTTCCTACCCGTTGCGCTTTCTTTTCTCTTTTCTCTCCTTCTGTCTTTGTATTTCTCTTTGGATGTCTTTTTTACGCTCCCTTCTTTTCTCCTTCTCTCACATTTTTATCTCTCTTGTTTCTCACGCTCTCTCCCTCTCTCTTTTTCTTTCTTTGTCCCGCCCTCTCTCCTTTTCCATCCCTCTTTTTCTTATTTCTTTATCTCTCTTTAATCTCCTAGTCCGGCCCCCGACAGAATGTTTGTCCTATCATGTGCCCGACACGCCTGTTTTAAATAAACAAAATATCGTAAAACTAGAGAAAATACTGTTCAAATAATAGTAAATTGTAGGGCTGGCTTATTAATAAGCTCAACATATAATTTAGGTAGAATTTTTTTTTAATTATAAAAAAAAAAAACACGGTTTTTTTTTTTTCGATAAAAACAAAAGCAAAAATATACTTAACACCAACAAATGTATCTTTTTTTTAGTTTGTTCGTTTTTTTTCAAGACAAAATATAAACAATATTTTTTTTAAATAAATAACAAAAAAACATATATTTTTTTTTCCCAAGGAAGATAATAGAGTAATAATTATAAAATGTTCATAAAAAAAATCTACTTCAAATAAGCAAAATATAAACCATAAAAAAATTCCAATAAACAAAAATGTATTTTTTATTATTTTTCCAGGGAGATAATAGAAAAATAATAATAAATGCTCATGAAAAAATATACTTCGAATAAGCAAAAGATAAACAATTAAAAAATATAATAAATAAACAACTATATAAATATATAATCTTTTTTTTTAATTTCAAGGATGATAATAGAAAAATAATAATAAATGCTCTTAAAAAAATCCTCTCCAAAAAAGCAAAAGAAAGATAAACAAGAAAAAACATTTTAAAATATACCAAAATCTATTTTTATATTTTTTTTTCCAAGGATGAAAACCAGAAAAAAAAAAACTAATACATGCTCATTTAAAATGTACTTCAACTAAATAAACACAAATATACAAGCAGGACAAATTGGGAAAAAAAAATCGTACTTAAAAAAAGCAAACCATTTTTGCTCCCATGTTTTTTGAAGAAACAATATAAATAGAAATAAATAAAAGAAAATACTCAAAATAAGCAAAATAATAATGAGACAAAAGATAAAAACAAAATACAAAAATACCTCAACAGAGACAATGAATAAAACATAAAAAAAGGAAAATGATTCTATTTGTTTTTATGATTCAAAGAAGCAGAATGATATGTATGTATTTATTTATTTTATGTATTTAGACGGACTGAGGAGATCATTTCCTCCTCATGCCATGAGGCTCTTTAACTCCACCCGGGGGAGTAAAAGCCCACATTAAACCCCACATTTGCATTGTACCTTATTTTTATTATCTATCCATCTATCTAGACATCTATCTATCTATCTACACATCTATTCATTTATTTAGACATCTATCTATACATCTAGACATCTATCTGTCTATCTAGACATCTATCTAGACATATATCTATCTATCTAGACATCCATCTATCTATCCATCTATCTAGACATCTATATATCTATCTAGACATCCATCTATCTATCTAGAAATCTATTCATTTACCTAGATATCTATCTGTCTATCTATCTAACTAGACATCTATCTAGACATCTATCTAGACATCTATCTATATATCTATCTAGGGCATCTATCTATCTATCTATCTATCCATCTATCTAGACATCTATCTATCTATCTAGACATCTATTCATTTATCTAGACATCTATCTATATATCTAGACATCTATCTGTCTATCTATCTAACTAGACATCTATCTATATATCTATCTATCCATCTATCTAGACATCTATATATCTATCTAGACATCTATCTATCTATCTATCTATCTATCTATCTATCTATCCATCTATCTAGACATCTATATATCTATCTAGACATCTATTCATTTATCTAGACATCTATCTATATATCTAGACATCTATCTGTCTATCTAACTAGACATCTATCTAGACATATATCTACAGTAGATGTCTAGATAGATATATATATATATGTCTAGATAGATATATAGATGTCTAGATAGATGGATAGATGGATAGATGTCTAGATAGATGTCTAGATAGATAGATAGATAGATAGATAAGATAATAGGATAGTTAGATGGATGTCTAGATAGATAGATATATGTCTAGATAGATGTCTAGTTAGATAGATAGACAGATAGATGTCTAGATAAATGAATAGATGTCTAGATAGATATATAGATGTCTAGATAGATGGATAGATAGATAGATAGATGTCTAGATAGATGTCTAGTATAGATATATAGATGTCTAGATAGATGGATAGATAGATATATAGATAGATGTCTAGATAGATGTCTAGATATATGTCTAGTTAGATAGACAGATAGATGTCTAGATATATAGATATATGTCTAGATAAATGAATAGATGTCTAGATCGATATATAGATGTCTAGATAGATGGATAGATAGATAGATAGATAGATGTCTAGATAGATATATAGATGTCTAGATAGATGGATAGATAGATATATAGATAGATGTCTAGATAGATGTCTAGTTAGATATATAGATGTCTAGATAGATGGATAGATAGATATATAGATAGATGTCTAGATAGATGTCTAGATAGATGTCTAGTTAGATAGATAGACAGATAGATGTCTAGATATATAGATAGATGTCTAGATATACGTATGTATCTATCTAGACATCCATCTATCTATCTATCCATCTATCTAGACATCTAGAATAGAATAGAATAGAATATACCTTTATTGTCATTGTTACAAATGGGCTAACATATTGTGACAACGAAATTGGGCATGACACTCCAGTTTTACACATTCAAGTGAGGTATGAGCAAGAAGATAAAGGAACAGAGAAGATAATGTTATAAGACAAGGGGGATAAGGATATAGTT